>NC_037602.1:4004435-4304435 GCF_003073045.1 Pomacea canaliculata
GTGACAGCACAGGCAGGGAACGAGGCAGCGATAACTCCATGAATTATGTATGATGCATGAAACGTGCCTCTCAGAATTGTCTTGTCTCTCCTCATAAGTAGTTTTTACTGACAGCTACAAACAGATTTTTAGATAATAGTCAAGCAGATAGGATTTCACAGGTTGTGCATTTGTTTGTATCAGGCTCCTTCTAAACGCGGGCGCAATCAGAACAGCTGGATACTGCGGCCTGGATAATTTACTATGTTTTTATAAAAGAATTTTAGCTGATTGCTTGGTGTTAGAATTCAGATAGTGTATCTGGAAACCCTGTGCATTTCTTGGCTGTAATAAATATGAAAGCACTTTTCATATGAAAAGATTTTGCTCCATGTTTTTGTTTTTTTTTAATAACATTTGGAAGGTCTCTGTTCTTCGAATGATGAAAATTGCAGATACCTTCAAGAAAGTTCTTTTAAATTCCTTTGATATCTTGAACTATCTTGAAACTTTCTCTATCATTTGCTTTGCATTGAACTTATTACGATTTTCTAATTAATCTTAATTATACGCTTTGAGAATATTGTAAAATATACAGAAATAATAGACATATACATTACAATAAAAATGACAGTGGTTCTTTTCGTCTCGCGCTATTCTGACAACCGAAGTGAGAAATTCAGGTTCTTCCAGGACTGTCGCAGGCTGCTGATTACTTAATTAGCTAAGCTAGTTGACTTAATTACTAAAGGCTAATGTTGTTGTGGAGTCTGCAGCAAGCTGGTGCGTGCATGGGGTGGAGCGGTTTGTTGCAATTACACAGGATGGCACGAGTGCCACAGGAGGAGAGAAGGGTCAGCCAGAAGGCGGCGGAGTCAGCAGTGCAGTTTGATGGCAACATTCTGACACGTCACAGCTGGCTCCATATTGTTCCAGAATATTCTCTGGCTCTAGGACCTGACAGGCTGGTAAGAAAGTGTTGGCGAAACATCGTCGTGAGTTATCTGCGCACGTACAATGGCGGCCGCCCATAGCGCCATCACTTGCTTCCCCCTCCCCGTGTGGTTCATTCTCCATCCCAACCCCCCACACTTCTACCTCCACCCCTCCTGTAAAGAAATAAAGCATACAGGCCTGTCGAGCATCGGATATTCTCGGTGTGCCAAAATGTAAAATCCCTGACGCAATATATTGTATATTTTCTAGGATGTACAAGTAGTGGGGGACATATGTAGTTCATCGATATAAAAGTTTGATGTGCATATTTGCGTGTTACTTGATAGGTATCAGTCATGTTGAGGCTTTCTTATTCTCTTTGATATATTATATATGTGTGTGCAATACCACTGTGCTTATTTTATGTCTGTAAACGCAAAGAAGTTGTCAGGGACGATGAAGGGTCGATAATCTGGAGTTCACTGCAGAGCTGTTAAGGTGGAGGTCTTGGGTTCAAAGTTCGCTCACGCGTGTGGCTAGATCCTTTACGAACATCGTAAATTATTTTGGGAGAGGAGCCTGCTCGTATCTTTTGGTAGAACGCCATTGGTGTTACCAGTGTACACAACTGCAGATGAGTAATTCATATACAGAGCCAAAAAATAAAACCCAAACAAACAAACTCGTATAATTGTAGTAAACTGCTTTCTGCTACATGCTTCTTAGGTATAGAAGATATCCCTTAACCTTTTTTTTTTTTAGGCAATATAAGGTAGAGCTGTTTGATTGTTCTTTTGAGGAGGGGTCGATTTTTTTTAGCTCGTTCATTTCCTGTTCCTCTCGTGGTCTACTTTTCCGTTACCCTCCAAGACACAAGGTACTCATATCCTGACAATTTGGTCGACTGATGAAAGTTCGTTGATCCATACAGGTATAGAAATGGCGCACCTCTGGGTTCGGACGCCACAAACCTTTCGGCTCTATGTTCACTTTGTCCTTCCTAGCGCGTGCAAATATCAACTGATTGTCAAGTTATGCAACATTACTTATACATGTCATAACAACACTCTACACAACCAAACCATAACCTGGCACAGTGACAGTTATTCTAAAGACAGCTGCTACAAGGACATTCTCTAAAGCAATCACAATACCTGGGGTGCGTGGCAGCTTTACTGAGGCCCAGAACGACAAGGATGCGTGGAATAGTGCTAATGTTGCATGGCAAACGACTCATCAGCAAGAAGAAGTACAGGCCAAGATTTCCCAAGCAGAAGAGTGTATGTCAGCACGTTTGTTCACGTGTGGTTACGTGTTATCTACACGCATGCGTATGCGTAAGCAGAGGCTTAAACTTAAGCGTATGTATATAAGATTTTTTATGCATATCCTGTTTGCTGTGTGTATGTATATAATAAAAAAAGTGTTGATTTTTAAGCATGAACGAGAGAATGATTGTCTTTTGCAGATACATATCATGCAAGGTCTAGGTCATGCTCACAACCTTTGTGAAAAGCGAGTAATTGTCTCTAACTAGGCTCGGCACACGCTCCAGTGCTATTCCTCCCTTTCTCTATTGTTCGCCCTGCTCTCCGCGTTTCTTGATGACAGTACAAGGCAAGGGCGCTATCAGCTCATCTTACCCCCTTCCTTCATCTCCTTTTCTGCAATGACACTTCTAGGATCCGTCTCATCCACTTTCAGGTTGGTTCCGTATCTGCGCTGGCAATCAGATCCACCGGGAGGGCGAGACGGTCGACGATAAGGAGGAAAAAAAAAGAATAAAAAAGAGCATGGAAGTTGTCCTTCAGGATGGTTACTGTAGTACTATGTAGCAGTAGTCAATCACAATCTTTCTGAAAGATTCTGCGTCGCTACCTCGAGAGTCGAGTGGGAAGTCAGCTGGTGAAACACCCAACATCACGTGACAGATGCACTCTGGTACGTAGTTGGAAGGATGTTTTCCTCCCGCCTGTCTCATGACAAACCGCAGCACGTTTTTAATTTAAATCTTTAATTTTTATGTTGAATAAGCTGAATGATGAATAATCGCACAAAATGACTCTAAAACCATTAAAGAACATTTTTTCTAATGTTTGTACAAGCTGCAAAATACTATTTTCGAAAATCGTGGTGAATGTTCCCCTTCCGTCATTGACAGCCATTGTCGAGAGAGATAGAACGAGATCCAATTCTGTTTGTACACAACTTTATTTACAGTTGGTCCTAGTTTTCCCTTTGGTTGAGGCATCCACAGTTGAACATGTCCTTGTACAATCCTGACGACAGTGTTGTTGACCTTTTTTTTTTCTTTAGATGGTAATGTTTATTGGCGTGTTATCTTGAGAAAGGGAGAAAAGAATTTCTAAGCTTTCTTTGTTTTTATGAGTTAACATTTTACGAGTTCCGGAAATTTTCTGGAAATCTGTGGGCACCGTGGGAATGTTTGCTTTTCTTAATTTTAAGGTGAAATGTTATTCCTCTCTTGGCCGTCTGAAGACCTCAGCTTGGAGTTTATGAGTTTATCTTATTACTAGCTTTATGAGTGTTTGTCAAACACTCTTCTTGCGGAAAAGAATGAGGGATGTTGCTGGAAGAGGGAGGGTGTGAGGATGTGGAAGTTGCAATGCTGGATGGGAGGTAAGGTAGGTTGCACAGATGTTTTCTTTTTCGTAATGCAAAACTGTCTTCCTCGTGGGTGGGCTACACGAAGATTGGGTGGAGGGATATACGTTAAGCTTTCAATACAATTTCGTTGGAACTGTTGCCTACAACTCTCTCTTCTTCTTTGTTATTCTTTCTTTCTATTTTGTTTGTCCTTTTTTCTTTCTACATTCTTTTATTTTTATTTATTTACTTATTTGAATATTTTTTAATACTCGCCTAAGTTTTTGCTCGCTTTGTTCTCAGCATAAAATTAGTCATTTTAGAGTAGACAGCTTTACTTTTAAAAATTTTAAAGCATCATCAACGCATCCAAAAAAAAAAAAATTCTGAAAAGCCACTCACTCCATGATGTATGCAACCTTGTGCATGCAATACTGTGAGTGGGGGACAATCATTCACCTGCCACCCTTGCTGACCTCACAATGTAGTGTGTAACAGTCAGTACCATGATGTAACATGGATGAAGAACTACCATGAAGATGGTCTGCAGGTGCTTTCAATTATCTAAACCAGCTACACAGTCAGCTTCAGTGTTTACTGCAGCTGCCTACCGGTGTACACGCCACCAGCTGAGGATAACTCTTGCTATCGGATACAGGCTTACTTCCCTTCCTAAGCGCTTTGGCATGTCGGTGCACGTGACCCTGTCGTGGAGGAGACGAAGAAGCTTAGCGGTGATCATCGTTAGCTTTACACAAGGAGCGTATGAGACGATTTCGGAATTTAAAAAAAAAAAACTGGCAGAATGTAAAGTTTTCGCTAAATCATTTTGTTTTTTGAGAAATGTGTGGGATCGTTGTGATAGCTATGAAAAGAATCCCTGTAGTTCCCAATATCAACATACTAATGTGTGTGTGTGTGTGCACCTGCCTGTCTGTGTGTTATCTCTTCGTCAGATTTTATTTGCATTTTAACAAAAACTAGGAGAATAAATATTTCCATTAAACAAGTTCCCAAACAATCCTTCCAGCGAAAGTAAAACATTGAGTAGATTCTTGCAAACAACTCTGCAGCTGTTGCCTGTTTGTGTGTAGTGTGTACACATCGTGGAGTTGACAGTTTACTGTCCATCAGAAGAATGAACAAACACGAGAGATCGCCATTACTCTGAAGTACCCTCTCCGGTCGATTTCAGTCATAACAACTCGGGCAATATTCCAAGAACAAGAAATAACTGATTAAGAACCACGTAGACGGGACTTGCCAGCCTCAGGCAATGAAGTTCATCTGAAAATACTTCTTTACGATTCCTTTAACAATTCTGTAAAAGGAGATGAAAATCTCCACTAACAGGGATTTTGATGGCACATTTATTTGTCTACTTCAATGAAAGGAAAAAAGCAAAGTTTCCGCTCTGGATAGAAGACAAGTATCTTGCCCTTCTTTACTAGGAAATTCTCAATTTAGTCAAGTATTGTTTAACTCAGCTAAATAAAATTAGAAAGACAAAATTATGCAAGAATCATGCACTCCATAACCCAATGCTTTAAAAGTACCTTCGATATATTTCTCTCCGAATAAACTTCGAGTGTGGATAGCAAGGTGAATCTAAAACCATTGCATCACTGAGATACGGAAGAAAGATAATGTTGCCCTGTGATACTGTGGTCAAACATATCAAAGGCAACTGACAGACATTCATCATGGACGAGCAGAGACAAGATCAGTCAATCAATCATTAACTACACGGACCAGGGCGGTTTCAGTCCAGTGATAATCACTAGGGGCGGACTAAATGGTGAAAGTAACTCGTAATCAGAAGAATGATTAAAGAGGGATGGATAACATTTTTTTGCATGCACATTCGCCGCTCATCAGTCAGTTCGGTCAGTCACCAATCACTTTGTACAGATTCTCACGAACACACCCTCTACGGAGCTCAAGAAGGTTCGTTGCACTTATACGTTTGAAAGAAGGAGAAGATCCAAAATGGATGGACAGGAGGAGATTACTGACAAAGATTCAGAACATCAGGGAACTTAATGCCGAGGGCTTCTTTATGAAATACTCTTTTCCCAAGTTCAGTCTTTCGATTGATAGAAGGAAACATAATTGCAGTAGGCACAGGACAAGGGAGGTCACGCCCTGTGGGTCAATATTGGTTGGGTATATAAATTGTGTTATGTTAGAGATGTTGTCTGGGGTTTGGATTACAAGTAACCACTTCTTCCCATCCCTCTTTTGTGTGGATGATAGGCCTCCACGGCTGTTGTGTAAAACAAGACTTCATAAGAAAATTTTCATGGCAGTATTTATCCTCCAGAAAAAAATAACAACTTGTGTATTAGTATGTTGTCTGTACAGTGGACAGGGCTTGCGTGTCGGCTTGAGTTATGTTTCCTTTTTTTATTGATGTTTTCTCAACCGTTCTCTGAGTTTTTTCTTCTAGTTTCCATCTGTCGCTCTCTATTTACATATCACCACGTAGGTTTCTTCATAACAAGAAAGCTTCTTCTCGCTGAATTCATCTTCATAAATCTCTCTCTGCTTCACTTTGTCACTTCCTTTTGTTCACTTGTTCGCTGTTCCCTCCCAACGAAGAAATTTCTGCTGCAGTAGACTTTGTTTTCAACGGCGAGCAGCTGTGCTTAAAGTCGTAGTAGGGAACAAATTCCTGTTCTCTAATGACTGGGTGAAAATTAATACAAGATACTGATGAATAATAAACAAGAAATATGCATACAGGCATCACTAATAAGTCAATCTCTTGCCGTCAACATGTAAACAGATAATTAACATAATATTTAACCTACCCCTTATGATATTAGTTATTTAAAAGAACCTTTGAAATATCAAGGTATGATGTAAAGCTCTGATATTTGTATTGTGGGGTGCCTAGTGATGTATAAATGCCGAGCTCATCCACTCATCCACATTTGGGAAAATAATATCTTACACTAATATTCACCCAGTCTTTGGATTCAAGGGTACCCTTCTATACCTTTAACAATTTTTTTTCGCTTTCTTTGCTTCGTCTCGAGTTTGCAATTCAGAATGTTTGTTGTTTCTTTGTCACATTTAAAAAGAGAAAAGACTTTCTGATTCAGATGTTTTGACACGAGTTGGGTGTCTGTTTATTGCTTCTATTTATTGCTCCTTGCAATGACTTACTATTTCAAAATAAAGAGTGTTGTGTGACAGTGTTATTATGCGCATGAATGTGAGAGACAGAGACTGAGTCAGGCAGTATCGGAGGCTGATTTATTAACGGAGCCTTAGACAAAACACCAACACTATGTTTTCACCATTAGCTCCCTGAATATTAGCTATCGTTTTTAACTCCAGACCCATTTTCCTGAGGCATGCATTTTCAAGGAACAACAGCAGCTGAAGGAGGACAGAAAATGTGTGATGGTAAATATCCAGTACCACACCAGTTGGTTTTTTGGGTTTTTTTTAAAGCAAGAACCAGGTTTGGAATTCCACTGACATAGAAACACGACATAACAACCGCTTACCAACAGAAATAATGTTTTTTTAAATAAAAAAATCCTGCCTCGTCTGAGAACCTTTTGAGGAGGGTGTGGAAACGCTTGACAAGTGCGAAAGACAACACGAATTAGACTTCTCATTTGGTTGCATGGTCTGCAGTGCAGTGCTCATGCCCAGTCCAACGCTGACGAAACGAGAGGCCTGCCCGAGTTTCGCGCGTGAGGAGTCAAACGCATGCGTAGTCTACGTGGCAATTATCTTAGCAATCTCCACTTCGCGCGTCTCATTATCTGGTCGAAAGTGTCTGCAAAATCACCTGACTGTCAGACCACATCAGCGCTGGCAAGCAAGGAATCCCTCGAATTTTCAGACAACACGGAACGGCGAGGACAGAAGGGTAATAAGCACGAGGGAGGGGGTAGAGGGATGCACAAGTATGTGTATGTGTGTGCATGCACGAGCATCATACAATCTCACGTGTCTTTCCTTTACTACCGTACCTACATCATGTCTGTACACGTGTATGTATACGTGTACATTCGCACTTGTGTGAGTTGGTGTTCCTTTGTACAAGTGCATACCTGCGTGTGTGCGCATGTGTGTGTGCTCAGGTGATTGAGTAGTAATGATAATAGTTACAGGTTACAGTTACATGTAGGTCCGTTATTTTCTCCGGTGAGTCTGCGATGCGCGCGCACACGCATTGGGCGTGATGGATGAGGATGTTCTGCCTGACGGCTTACAGAGGATTCTGTCTCGTCAACTTTCAAGCATATCTTCTGCACACCTTCTCCTACAGTGCTTTAGAAATTCAAAAAAATAATAATTAAAGGCGTTATCCTTTGGAGTAAAACTCTTTTTTGTGTTTGTTTGTTGTTGTTTTTTGTGTTTTATTATTATTTTTATTTTTTATTGTTTTTTTTTTTTTTTGTTTTGTTTTGTTTGTTGTTGTTGTTGTTTTTTTTGGAAAAGTGCACTTAGTAAAGTTACTGGTTTTGTAACCGGTGCCGAGAATCTGTAACTATGGAGTGCCAAGATAGGTATCTATCCCATGCAGGGCCCCACAACTTTTGACCGAACTGAATACATACCTCTCCTCTTCTTCTCACTTTTATTCTTTCTTTTGCTGTCTCTTTAGAACTGTTTGCCTAATTGCACACTTATATCTTTTATCACTAGTGTACATACACATACATTCACATAAACACAGACACGACACACCCATCCAGATATTGATATAGATATGTAATATATATAAATATCTAATTCTCTCTCTCTCTCTCACACACACACACACACACACACACCTTATTATATTTGTCACTGCTTCTCTCCACTCAGCGCTAACAACTAATAAAAACAGTAAATGTTTGCTATTTCGTGAGATTTTGACCTTACCACTTAACTGCAAAAATAAGTAAATTAGCTTAGCATAAGTATATCTCTGCAGAGGCACGTGAGCAATCAGAGTGGTAGTGCAACATCGCCAGAGATTTGGCTCTGAAATTTTGTTGTTTATTTTTCTTTCGGCTCACAAATCAGTGGTTTAGACGCACATGGCCACCCAGTGGAATAGAAAGCAAGCAAGCACACACACACACTTTTCTTGAAAGTTTTCAGCAGCAGAGCATCTTAAAGTTGCCTTCCCGAGTTTTTGGCCAAAAAGTGGAAAATAAGTTGTATTATTAGAAGGTGGCTATCGCTGAGAACACTTCACTCCTGTAAAATGTCTCCTAATGGACATTGCTGTGCTAATGGAATCGTCCTTACAAGGCTCTTGCCCTTCAGTCACGGTTTGCTGAGTTCGAGATGCACAATACACCGAAAGCATCCGCACCCCATCTCCATCCTTTGCTACTGAGCAGCAATGACTGGCGATTGTTCCCCATGTTTATAGGCCGAAAGCTGGAATTTTGAAAATATTTATAACACTCATATATCTCTCTCTAGCTCCTTCTTTCTCTTGCTTTTTTCTCTGTCCGTTTGCCGGGTCGCTGATACAGCCTCAGTAACAACTTTTGTCTTTTATTTTTTTATTCATTATCAGAAAGATGTCATGCGATCTTCTCGTTCTCATTGCATTCTTTGGCAATGTACTGCATGCTGATACTGAAATAAATTTAAGACAAAACCAAAGCTAGAAAGAACAGTCATAAATTTCAACAAAGTTTATCGCCGTCGACATTCTTGAATGGATTTTTTTGTTCTTACGCCAAGTCCCACTTGGTGATTTCAGAAGCTTATTGTTCATAGGACAGTTTAGAGCGCCCGTGGAGATCGGCCTAAAAACCCAACCTATCGAGGACTGGAATCTGATTACTATTTTTTTCAGAAATATCAGATACTAGATGCAAACTTGAACATGATGACCGCAGTTTGCCCCAGACTTATCACATCCATGCGAAGAGGACTGAAACCGGACTCGAACATATCAGGCTCTGCTCTACGAGTGACTAGAAGGCGGCCAAGTTCTTCTGAATACCATGGCAACATTACATCCATCATATCTACGACAGCAGAATCGCAGCACATCAACAAGCACTTTGCAGCTGGAATTTTTGTTCTTATGGTGGCGAGAAAAAAATCGTTGATGACACGGTGAGGCTGCCGTAAAATGATATTGATAGTCCTGCTGGGTATCGCCACCGGTTCTGCCAACGGTTTTATCCAATAAATGGTTTCACGCTTGAAAGCACTCTTTGAGTTTATTCTCGTCTGTGCTATTGATAAAATCTTCAGATCTTCTCAGGGTCTGTCTCAGACTTCTCTAATAACTTTTCCTACTGTAATTCTGATTTATTGAGTTTCCCATTTACTTATTTATTTCAAAAGCCAGATATTTAAACCACCTCTCTCTCTTAGTAACGTTCAACAATAATTCAATGTGGGGGACAATCTTGAAAATGGTGGATAGCTTTTTCAAGGAATATATTGTTTTATATATATATAATTGTGTGTTTGTGTGTGTGTGTGTGTTAAATGTACAACCCACGCAGAACGTAGACAAAAAAATATTTTCTAGCATAAATCATAGTTTTCTTGTATTGGTTGTCATGTAACATTAGGCAACACAAGTTTCATTTTTGCTTTTCAAACATCAGGACTCGTTTCTCAAGGCGTAATTACAACACAAAGACGCCTACGCATTTATAATCGTTTTTAGCTACTACCATAATATCAACAATTTTGTTTATTTAAAAGCAATAACTTTTGTTATTATTTCCCCTCTTTAAAACAATAGTATGTCGCTAAAAATGTGTGTGTATGTGTGTGCTCGCTAGGTGTTGCATTTGGAGATAGAAAAAACAGTTTGGAAAGAAAAATCGAGAAAGCAAAGTGTGGCCACCGCCTGTGTCTTTGAGGTAAGCTGCAGGCTGGACGTGCCTAGAAGAATGCAAGGACATGGCTCTGTCAGGTCTTCTCGCAACTAAAAGCCGGCGCCACGTTTGAAAGCGGAAGACACATTCAATGATCAAAAGCCGAAACAAAACACGGTCTTTGGATGCCCACGGCGAGAAAAGTAAGCCGCGACTATGATCCCCATTTGCAGGCGGAACAAGTTTTTGATGAAGGGTTGCCGGATTGCCATTGACAGCCACGACTTCGAGGCCAACAGAGGGACCATGGACGTGTACAGGTGGACTGCTGTCTGTCTGCCGAGACCAACGCTTAGCCTCTTGCCAAGTGATCCGCTGTTAGTCTCGGCTAGCCTAAACAAAGAATGTGACTAAACCGGAAGCTTTGTCGTCTCATGCCTCGTTTTAGTAGTGAATCTGAAATGTGAATAAACCGGAAACTTTGTAGTCTCATGCCTTGCTTTAGCAGTTAATCGTACAAAAAATTGTCTGCCAGCTATGATGCGAATAAAATTGCATTCTTTTAAACTGTGTTCATCCACCATCACCATAAGAACTTAAAACAACAACCTTGTTAAGATCAGCCTCGTTTTCTATACTAATGCAATATATGTACATCAGTTTGTAGTTGGTTAGAAGGACACCGTATAGTCTTCGATAAAAAATACGATATTTATATTTACACATTTTGTTGACATGTTAAAGACATTTGCGGAGAAATATGTAAGCATATGTGAGAATAGTAATTCAGCTTAATTTTTTCTTAACTTATTTTTAAGTTGGTTAATTAACCTTTACACGTGGGGGGACACAACATTCTTTTAAAATATTAGATGTTTAATGTCTTTGGGCTAGAGAAGAGAAGGACTTGAGTTTCAAAATGAAACTTCGTTTTCAAAATTTCCGCTCGAAAATTAACAAATCTTTGCCAGCCTTCAACTCTGTGATACAACTTTGAAAAGACTCAACGGGATGTTAGACGCCAGCCACCTCGTTGGATATTATTTAATTTCTTTGCCAAGTCAGTTCTGCGCAGTGTGAGTCCTACTTCCTCAGATAGTTTTTTTTTCAAAATTTCTTGAGTTCCATACCTTTGCAACTCTTCAGCATCATATTCGCCCTGTGCCACAAGCAGCTTTTGAAAAGACTGGACAGGGTGTCAGCTCGAGACAAGCCGACTTCATGGATATCATCCAGACTTTTCCTGAACTTAGTCCTGCGCAGTGTAAGACTGACTTTGTCAAACATCGTTCTGTCGTGTATTGCTTCAGGAAGATGATCCTGTTATCAATGACTTCATCCCCTAATATTATATTACACAATGTTCCCTACTTACAACACTGTTTTCGGCATCAGTTCCCTCCTACTGCTGGAACCTCTCCATCTCTGGGAGCGCGGTGGGAGGATGCAGTGGTTAGCACTGTCATAAGTACAGTGAGGGTTGTGAGGCTATCCTGGGTTCAGATCTCGTCTCGGACACTTTTTTCTTTAAAGCAATTCTTGTTTTTATTCACACTGTAATTAATTAATAAACAGTAGAGCATCTGTCGGGCAGTTGTTCGATGTTACAGGCTTTTCTGATTACAGCTTTTGTCATCTTTAAATTGTAAGCTTTGAGTTCTAACTGGAAAAGGTAGTCCAGTAAATTGTTTTCTCAGGAAAACCAGGCCTCAGTTAAGACTCCATTCACTGTTTTCTAACTTTCCTCTTTGGGGCCAGGTACATGTAAAAGAGTCGAGAAACAGGTATCAAACTGAAAATTGTGGCAGTGCTTCGACAACTGGATATCTTCTTCCCCACGATTCAATCTACACAAGAAGACTCAACATTTTTAGAAACTTACTCATGAGACTGCACACTTTTTATGTGTCCTTAAATTCGTACAGGACACATTTAGACAAAATGTTTCATAATCTAAAATATTCATTAAACAGCTGACATGTTTAAACTCATTTGAATACGTTCCTTGCTATAAACATGCGACATACATTTTATGAAGGAGAATTTCCACAAAATAAAAACGACTTTCTCATAATGGAAACCACAGATTGCCCTGGTCGGTGAAAACTAGGGAGGAATTTTATGTTTATAAATAGTTTGTAATCTAGTTTTATTGGTATTCGGTGTGTTGCGCCACCTGCGACTGTCACAGACAAGGGGAGTTAATGTAAGCCTTCAATGGGAGGCACTCGGTGACCTAATGGTGGTACACACAGCCCGAGAGAATACGGGAAGAATTGGAGTTCCTTGACACTTGGAACTACCAAATACTGATTTTTTTTCTTTTTTGCAAAAAACAATTAACTAGGTTGAATGGGATCCACATAATGTAATATGTTGAAACTCTCTACGTATCGCAAGAAACAAAGAGAAGAAAAAGACGATGATTGGAAAAACTATAATGAGAAAAAATAAAGATGGAGATACAATAGAGAAAAGAAAAATTTTTGAAAATACCTCTGAAAATAGAAATCTAACGACATATCAATAACATAAAACTGAGAAAAGAAAGATAATTATAATGAAGAGGAGAGAACTGAAAAAAAGGTTACCCTAGGCGAGAAGATTTTAGAACAATTAGTAAATGCCAGATTATCAGCTAAAAATGAAAATTTTATTCTAAGAAAATCAAACCTTATATATTTGCACGATAGTAACAACAACCATCTATGTATGCATGTGTTTTTAAACGGCTAGATTTCGTCATATCATCATGTATTACACCCGGTGTAGCTGCGTGCTTTATTTTGTTCTTATGCTTCTTTGAAGTTGTTAAAAGTAGAAGCTGAAACATGAAGGAGGGAAGGGTGGAAGAAGTAGACCGAACGAGAGAGAGATATAAACACAACATCATTGGATGGAGTGTTGTAGCCTGCAAAATAAATGTCTTCCGAAGTAAGAATTTTTAAAACTCGTCAATATATTTCTCATATCTCACCCATTTTTCTCGCGAGGGACACAATAATTTTCTGTTTGCAAAAGATAAGATAATCTCTGACCAAGTAGGCAAAAAGGGGAAAAACACGTGACTTCATTGGATTCTGATTTGTCAGACTTCAGCACATGTTTTCTTGGCTTCTGGGTTTGAGGCCAGCAAGCTGATGAAGTCAGACAGACACCTTGACGTCCTTCAGAGCCATCTGGTCTCGATCATCGAGTCTTTGCTGCTACTTTCTGTCTGTATCTTTTGTCAAAGGCAAACATTCATTTTTTACAATTTTATTTTTAAACTTTATAATACAGTATAAGCTATGGAATACCAACATTTAACTGATCAGATCACTATATGTTTACTACTACATATACATTACTGAATACTCATTATTACATTGCACTAATAACCATAAACTCAGAGATCACCCTTAAGCCCCTCATACTAATATCTGCCATCTTGATGCTGAAGTGTGGGGCTTTACTTCCCTGTGGGAATTCACTTCTCTAGAAGATAGTCGTGTATCACCAATACTTGGGAATGATCCGGGGCAGGTGACCTGATAACATCCGGGGGATGTTGTAAGCGCCGTCTGGGAGAATCCTCCGACAAGATGGCAGGATGAGGCGGTCCAGTGCACTGGCGTGCGTGGGAATGTGTGTTGTTGTATTGTATTTATTAAACATGTCAGGAGGAGACGGCATGTGGTTACGGACACTCGCAGAGTTGGCCGTGTCCCAGACGTCTGGCACACCTTGTCAGAATCCTCATCTGTAACTATACCGGACCTTCGTGGCCACAATGACCAGAGAAAAGGGAACCCTATTGATTCAATTTCCTGATATCACTCTTACGGTCTTCTGCAGACTCTCTTTCCTTCTCTCATTCCTTACGCATTGTCTGTTAGTCTTCCGGTGACTAAAGTCGTTGTTTGCCTTACCGTAGGTGACCCCTGCCCCCTCCTGCTAATTCTTCCAGCCAGGAACGGTGATCGGTAAAGGTTGTGAGAGATGAATAGTCCACGGTTTGCCTCTTTTTCCGTTGGATTTATGGAGATTAGCTTGTGTTATTCACCACAGCTCCTTCATGCATAAGAAAGAAGCGGTCTTTCAGTGTACTGTCCCTTGGTTATGTTTGGTGAGATAAGGCTTATTTCATTGTATGACGGCGTCTGGTGGGATAGCTTTCCTTTTTTTTTTTCATCAAAGATTTCGCTTTCGTAATACATTTTGCTGGTCGTGGGTGAACGAATACCCTCGCCGTTACAGAAATGGCATCAGAATCAAAGGTTTGGTTCTTAGCCAGTTCGACACCCGTATGAGTACTTACACCACCTACGGAGAGAGAATCTGACTGTAGAGGGATGAGAAAGAAATGGAAGGCAGCGAAAGAGGGGAGAATAAAAAGGAGAAGCAATCCCATACCCTTTTCTTTACCATTTTCTGCCCAAAATATTTTTTGCTACGGAGACTACCAAGGCCTGAGAGGGCTTTGAACCAATGGCTTTCAACTCTACAGCAGTGACCACCAGGTTATTGACCCCGAATTTTAGTGTCTGGCACCTTCTTTTCTTGCGACCTCAGCTAGACAATAAACACAGTGGCAGTACAGATATCAAAGTGAATAAGAAGGCCGCAAAGTGACTGCTGAGTATCAAGTAACATGCAATATGCACATCAAACTTCTGCATCGATGACCTACATGTGATCTCCACCAATTTTACATATAGAAAATATACAATACATCGATTGTAGATTCTCGCACCACCGAGAATATCCGATATCCGAGAACCGCGTGTGGTTTATGTCCAGAGACATCCCTCTTCCTCACAAAAGTGGAAATCAGCGAAACTGGTTGTAATACCTCACCCAGCTACATGACTAATAGGTAACGGGTCTAGTTTTCTTTTTCACTTAGCTCACTGCATTTGTTTTCTTTTCCACGTTTCCCTCGCTTATTTTTGTCTTTAAATCCTTCGCAAATCCTTCGCCATCTTGTCTCGACTTTCCTTTTCGTTGTTTACCAGAGTCTCTACCGCCACGCTAACAGTTGTTTTTTCTTCCAGGAATTCACGCCTTAACTTCCAAGATGGTTGTGTTTTGTCAAAGGAAAGAAAAACATGCATATTATCCTATTGTATATTGTTCCTCAACACTAAAGGCGCGTCTGAATGTTTTGCATGTTCCTTTCTTTTCTTTTCTCTTGAATGACTGATTCCATAATAATTGGCGGACATTTTAAGATCACACCATTAACATCAAAATCTGTTTCCTCGTTTGTCTTTTTTTCCCTTTTTCGTAAAATAATTTTCACTAGTGTCACATATTTACACTCTCCATTACTCTTGGGCTGACAGCTGTAAGCAAGACTACACTTGTCTGTTATTATCTAGCTCAGCTTGAATATATGTTCTTATGTCTTGCTCCAATTTAGTTGGCTGCAAAACTGAAGTGTTCACATGCTGAGCTGATGGCGCCTGTGAGTCCTCTGTTGTAGCATGTCTTAGGGTCTTTTTTTGCTAGCATGCTGACATTGTTTTCATTTATTCAAATTATGTGAACAACGCGGCAATTTCAGTTTGATTTTTTCCCACACATTTTTTAAACATTTTCAAGTGTGATGCATGGGCCATGCAGTCAACTCTGGCAATATCCTCGTCAAGAAAGACCATCAGGCGTAAAGAAGAAGGAAACTTCCCTGCTGTGTGTAATTTCCTTTGCCTATAAAATTTTTAAAAATAGATTTCACGGAACATTTTCTTTTTTAAGTGGGAAAGATTCCAAAGGTCCATAACTCATCTTCCGCTCATTAAACTGCACTTGGATCACCCTCAGAAAGGCCTGGGTCTCCTTTCTATAAGAGCGGGAAGCAGAAGCTCTCGTGCAAGGCAGCGCTTGAGCAAATCAGCACCATTATGTGTGACGAGGGGCAAAGAAATAAAAAAAAGGCATAAAAACATTGAAGACCTAGAAACCTGGATTGTCCTCACATAGTAATGACCGGCTGTCGAGGACAATATGTCTAACGACCTGACGGTCCCAGCCTCAAGGACACTTTCGAGAACCTCCTGTCGGGATCTGGTACAGAAACCTCCAATCGTCCTCGAAGTTTCTCGCTTAACTTCTCCTGCTCATATCCCCAGATGCCTCCAAAGGGAGATAACTATTAAGACCCAACGGGTTTCTCGCACAATGAAGTTCGTATTGACATCATTAGCCCGAGCGGCGATACAGACCTCCATCAGATTGTATTCGGCAGCAACACACAACCAGACTCAGAAATCGGAGCTTATTCCCACCTGCCCGAGACGGTAAACAGCCTCCTCCACAGCGCCACCTGTCATTTCCATCAGACGGCTGCTTGTTTCCAGTTCCGCTGCTCGGTCACTGTTTCCGCTGTCTGTTTCAAAAACAGTTTTTTTTCTTCGGTTCCTCCCTTTTCAGTTTGGCAAACATTGAGAAAAAACTTGTTTTATTTCGTCATTAAGATGTAGATATTTTTGACAACTAGTAAATAGTAGTTCCCTACATAAACTTTCTCTCTATATATATTTCATTCTCGGTGTGTCCATTTGTACAATTTAATCATAGTAAGCATGTATGTTCTTTTCCCTCCTTGAAGTAAACGCTGTATGAACAAAACATTGGGCAAGAGGAAAGTTTCAAAACATTTGTACACTTAGAGTAACACATACTTACATGCGTAGTGTTCATTATTGTAATCTGGTCATTGCTTAACTTCACTATAAGTAAATCACTGGCAAAACAAACCTGATACTTTCCAATCAAAGAGCTGTACTTCTATAACTTGTACATGATTTCTATAGAAAATAACGAGCATATGTATATAATTATTCATCTTTTTTTCCTTAGACCGTAACTGCTATCCGGTAATAGATGCTTTGTTTTTGTGTCAGATAAGTGTAAAAAGAGCGACCAAAGGAAAATATGATTCTGAAACCTTAAACCTTAATTCCAACAAGAAAAGACAAGACAAAAGACAGGAGTCTAAGACATAAACACAACGCTTGAAAAATCAGACGAAAAATGCTCACAACATATCTGTTCCCTTGGGTCTCTCCATCAGTCTCCCTGATTCCCCGAGATAAAACCTTTCACAGACAAGAACCTCCCTCAGTTACCACAGAAGCTACAGAAACTGATTGTAAGCAATCCAGTTATCAACGTCCCGTAGTTTGCAAAATTAACATGGAAGGAAGATCGGCAGGTAAGAAAAAAATACAATCCCCATCAAAATGCACTTAAGGGACTGTTTACTGTGAGTTTCCTTCTGCATTGACAAATATCACCTGGTGCAGCCTGGGAGTAGCTTATCTTCCCAAAGATTTGCCAATACAAACTTTTACAATTTATGGCAGGATTTTCATGGCGGCAGCAAAACTGGAGATAAAAGTAATAACACTGATGCAATATACAGGAGGGTTGCCTTAAAAAAGAATGAAAGGCAGACAATGGAGATAAAATCCAGAAAGTTTTCTATTCGAGAGATTTACTTTTAGTACATACATTTACAAAAAAGTTAAAACTCAGGTGACGGTGTGTTGTTGCAAGAAATCTCGAAGTTTTTTTCAGGAGAAAAATTATTTTTCGTTGACTTTTGGAGTGTAAAAAAAAAGTATGTTTGAAAATAAATATAGTGCACATATTTTCAAATTAGAATCAGTGTTGCTCGGTATTTTGTAGTCTAGTTACTGTATTGATACTTAGTATGTTGTGGAACAAATACTGTATTGTTACCAGGAATATTAAAGAAGATTTGTCTTTCTTGTCGTTGGCCTGCTAGCCTACCTGTAAAACTTTTCAAGTGGTCTCTTCTTTTTAACATTTCTTCTATATTTTTATTGCCTGCTTGTCTCCTGCAATATCTGCTCACATTTATCAATGTTTTGCTCCTGTGTCGTGATAACCTATTGGAAGACAAAAGTTCGATCTTCTTTTATTAGTTTTTTGAAGATAAAAAAAAAATATTTACTTTTTCTTTTGCTAGTCTTTTCGATGGCTAGCATTTTCTTCTGTGTCAGTCTCCTAGATGTCCAAAATTTCTCCAGACTCTTATCTTCAAAACCGCTTCCTATTCTACTCCTCAAGATCCAAACTCTTCTCTCGTGTTTAAGCTTTGCATCATATCTTTTTTAACATTCCTCAAGAGCATTTTCCAGACTCAAAAAGTCAATGTAAGCTCGTCATTAGCTTAGTTTATTTGGGCTTGAGGTGTAGTTTCTCCCTAGATGTTTGCTGTCCCTGAAGTACAGAGCGTTTTAAGTGTAATTGAGTTTGTTAAAATCTTAGACAACGCAAACCAGGATCGCTTGCACATCCTTTAAGACAGCCAAGGGAGAGCACAGAGGAAAACAAATGGCCGAGCTTAACGTTCCTGGACAAGAACTCCATGAGCTGAGTCATGATGCAAGATGGTCGATTTGGAGTTTAAAATTTACTGTGGCACACAAGAAAAACAGATTATGGGTAAAGTTTGGATACTCAAAATTTTTGACCGTTTGTAGAAGAGTATGAAGTTAATGATCATCACTGAGGACTGCGGCGATAATTCGTCTCGACGACGTTAGGAGTTCAAAAATTCCTATTTTTTTCTGGACATCAGCATTGGTAGATTTTAACAGTTCAACTCACTTACATAGAAGCAGACAGTAACAATAACAATCAGAGCACAATAGGGAAATATACACGTAAATGGAGAATAAGATGAAGGGAAGTTTGAGAAAAGTGATAGGACAGGTGTGAAAGGAAGGTATGATGGGCGCGTGGAGGAAAACCCACACACAGTGACATCAAAGAGTTTGTTTTGCTGTCGGGACCTGGAGACGAAACCCAATACTCCTTATCGTCAGGAGTGTTGATGAAAAAGTTGATGTTTCAAGGGGTTCATGAACATAGTAATAGCTGAGCTCAAGCTCCCTGCGAAAAGCAGTCTTACTTACATATGAGAAAAAAATTAGGTATGTATATACCTTCTCTCCCCCTCTTTCTCTCGTTCTTCCTGTCTCACACCATTTCTCGCATCGTATCAGCAAGCTAGAAAATGACAAACGGTAAGAAAAGCAAAATAGGAAATCGTCTGCAACTAAACGAAAAAGTGACAATCAAAGCCTGATGGTGAGAAACCACAGCCTGATGCATGACGAAGGCTGAGACAGGCTAGTTTCACTGACTTGTATTCTCCAGAGGCTGAAAATGTACATTTGAATTACTGAGGCGCTCAGCAGATACCACTCGCAAGTCCAAGTCTGCGAGAAGAATTAGCACGCCATCTAGTGGAAGATCTTTCTGGAGAATGGTATTTTGAACCATGCGTCCATCTTGTTTGAGCAGCATGGTCCTCCAGGAAACATGGCAAATAACAGAAATATGGATTTGCCATCAATAATCCACCGATACTAAAGTGATAGAGACAGCGAGGGGTTACTGGGCTCACACGTCGGTGTAGTGGCTCAAAACCATCTTAACCGTACTTCAGTGGAAGGTGGGGATGGGGATGGGGATGAGGAGGGAAAGAAAATGACTCTTCCTGACTTGAGGTTAGAACAATGTCTCCAGCACCGCCAGTGACCCCTTCTTGGAGGTCATAGAGCTCTGAGAAAGAGAGTTTTGGCGATGATTCTTGTTTGACCATCAAACAGCCATGCCACACCAGTCTGAAGTGCGCTAATCAAAGCATCCGAAGGTGGTGGTGGGAAGGAAAGAAAAATCTAGCGATTGAAGGAATCCAATGGAAGACGAATGTTTACACTAACCTCTCCTGACCCTTCCTGCCTTCGGTGTGTCTAGAGTTCTCCACGTGTTTTACCGGCAGGAGTATTTGTTACTTTAACAAATTGATAAATCACTTCTGCGTGGCATATGGACCCCTGGTGGACTTAGTCTGAAAGATGCTCTCGTTAGATGATTTACAGTATTGGTGTAGTTTTCTGAACACTTACATAATGTTTATAGCAAGTTTTAAAAATGTAATATCAATTGCATGTAATTACAAGAGAGTTTGTGTTTTATTATTACACCTTTTTCTGATAATTTTTCCTGTTCCTGTATTCAGTGATTTATGCTCCATTCTCTCTGAAAGTAGGTAAACAACGTGTGAGAAGATATATCCTGTTTCTGAAAGTTGTAGCTAAGAAACCTGTGTTTAAGAATTACGTGAAATATTTTTTTAATCATTGATAATTAAAAACATTTATAAATAGGAAATTGAGTTGTTCTATTTAGTTTGATGCTCTATAATCACGTGGAAAGCATTTGTTTTATAAAAATCCAGTACAGGGGTGAACGTAGGATTATTTCATTCCGGGTGTTTAATGAAATCTGTAAGAGAAAACATAGAGTTTAGAAAGGTAGCTTAAAAGAAAGCTGTTGTTTGTTGAATTATATATTTAAATTTCTAACAACAACATAATTGCTTGGAGTACCTAACAAGCTAACCACTCTGGTTAAGATATCCTCATTATAGCACACTGTATAACACCTGTATGTTCAGTATACAAATGATGAAGAAGGATGAAACAGATCGGTGAACATCGGTTTGTCATCGACATGTGAGGTGGGTGTAATTGCAGACAGACAGGTTGTGAGAGAGACTATTTTTCACACACACACAAGAGAGAGAGAGAGAGAGAGAGAGAGAGAGAGAGAGAGAGAGAGAGAGAAACAAACCTATCTGAACACAACCCAACTTTTCCTCTGATGTCTCAGACACCCACGCAGTGTATTTGCTAAAGTGAGATGTTTTGACAAGGCTCCATAAATCTTGTTCATTCTTGTAAGTCTGTTTATCTTTCCAGTACTTTTGCTTCTTACTTTTCGCCTACATTCTGTCTTTTCTTACAGAATCGATGAGTAATGCTCATGTAAGCTCTCTCTCTCTCTCTCATTCACACACACAAACACACAAACACACAAACACACAAACACATTTTTATATGAACTCTTTCTTTGCAACTGTTGGAGTCAAAGCGGATTTTCTTGATTGCATGATTCCAGTAATCTCAGTTTTTGACTAAGAGTCCTTTGCCTGTTCAGTTAATGATGTGAATGGAGTTCATTTCACTGAAGTGCTCGTGAAAGAGATTTTTATAAACTGCGAATCTCTCAGAACCGGTCTCACGTGGCACAAACGTGACAGGCCCGTAGTGGACAGTCTGAAGAAAGCTGACTGATTACCAGAATATTGCCCAGCTTTCACTTCAGTCCTTCCTTTTCTGACAGAAACTAATCGCAGATATGACAGTTGTGTGAACCCTGTTATGATCAGACAGACCGAGGAATCTTTCACAAGCCTAGCTACTTCCTTTTATACAGTGAACAGCGGCAGCCGAGTGTCCAGAAGACATTTTAGTTTATTGGACTGTCAGCATCCGTGTTCATGTTTATAGACTGAGTATATTTACTCTGACTAACCCTAATTGGTTTGTTTTAATGCCAGTATACTCAATTTTTTTTTACGCGAAAAACGTAGTAGGCAATCTTTCTTTTAGCAAATAAAATCAGACAAATGTGCTAAAAATTAATAAAAATTGCTTAATTCTTTAAAATCAGTTCTGCTAATCAAAGCTACAACTGGTTTATGGTTTCCAAAATTTGACTCCAGCTCAGCAAACAAAAATATTTATTGTTTTCAGTTACTATTTGTTGAAAGATGTTTGGGTGAAATAGTTGATGCCAAGCGACTGAACTGAGTCAATAACCTCACCATCGGTGCTACTTAGCAAATAAATAGGGTAATGACCATCCATCGCTCACTTCCGGTTGTGAAGCAACAATGGCAAGAGCTGCACTGTGATGGAGTTTCTAAAGAGCTCCTTGGTCCTAACGATTCTGGCTGCTTGCATTGATGCACGTGCGATGGCGGTGCACGCATGAGTGACCGCAGCTCATGCCTAATGATGCGAGTTCCAATCTTTGATATGAATTGCTGTTCTCTCCCTGCTTCTCCTATTCGCCTGCCGGCCTGTAAAGAGAATGTTGACACCCAGCTCCCGAGATCGTTATGTCACGTGTGGTGGTAGCACGTGACACTCAATACTGTGATACTGCTGTTGTTATGGTTGCTAAGCGTTAGTTATCATAGTGTTATCACAGTGGATGTAGTGTTACTGTATGTGATTGTAGCTAAATAAATTGTTGTAATTGTTTTTGTTCATGTTCATGTTCGTGTTCGTGTTCATGTTCATATTCATGTTCATGTTCTTGTTTGTTTTTGTTCATGTTTGTTTTTGTGTTTGTCTTTTTTGTTCTTGTTCATGTTCGTGTTCGTATTCTTCTTTGTGTTTTGTGTTTGTGTTCATGTTTATGTTCTTCTTCTTGTTCGCGTTTATGTTACTGTTCAAGTTTATGCTCATTGTCTGATTCATGTTCTTGTTCTTGTTTGTTTTTTGTTTGTTCTTTTCGTCGTCGTCGTTGTTGTTGTTGTTGTTGTTATTCTTCGTCTTCTTTTTCGTCTTCAATAAGTTGCTGCTTACTTATATCACATATTGTTATTATACCATGAGTAAATCCTTCTTGTTGCTTTGCTTGCATCTAGAACTTTATAAAAAAGAGATAGTCTAAGAATTTATCAGAGGATATTAGACTGCAACAGTCTTTAACTTCCTTAAATGCTCAAAGAGGAAGCGAATTTCGCCAGGCATTAACAGTTTTTGTCTATAAGGCTACTCTTGAGTTTTTACGAGTTCACTCATTCTATAACATTCTTTTTTTTTTTCCATTTTTTATTTTTTTTAGCCTCTCCCAGCCTCCAAGCAGCGCTCTTCTCACAGGTATTTTTTGCAGTTGCTTCCCTTTTCGCGACACGCGCCAATAAAGTGCCTTTCATTGGGTCTCGGAGCCTGGCCAGTGTTGTGCTGATGATGCCATTTAAAATAGTTGACGTGTGCAAGTGCAGTAGCTGAAGCTCTCTTCAGACCAATGAAAGGTTCCCATGTTTTGCATAAATAAAACTATTGAAGCTCGACAGCCCAGATTCCAGGATAAGTTGCATGAAAGCTTATAATTCTTTTCCAAACTGTGAATGTACCGTGAAATTTCTAAAAGAGGGGATTGGGTCGTATGGCGGGCATGTGTGTACTTGTAGCAGGAGATTAAAGACCATCACAAGCTATAAACATGTAGACTGAGACAGAAATAACCCACATTTGGTGAGGGTCCAGCCAGACATGAGGGTGACTTTACGATGTTGGCACAGTTTCTACCAACCCATTGACGCAACGGATAAGTGCACGCAAGCACGCATACATACACATACAATTGTAAACTATTGATAAAAACTGTCACTTATGACGAATGTAGTGTGTTTGCAATTTTCTGCCTTAATGTTAAACGCAAACTTGTGTTATGCATTCATGCTTGAGTTATTTTTTTGTATTACAGATAGACACACACACGAACGCACACACACACACACCGCAATAAGCACGAGATCAGAACAAACCAAAAAGTAAACAAATAAAAATATGTTCATAGCTGCACTGTATTATTTCAGTTGAGGGCGTTTTTGCTCAGGTGAGTCAAGTGATTGATGTTTATGCAAGTGTTTACCCCAACAAAAATGTAATTGCCTGCATGTTTCAGCACCAGCTCCTTCTTTCATAGAAAAAGAAAAAGTAACACTCGTGTCCTTCTTACAGATTCCTCTTTTCCACGAGTGCCATCATAGCCCCAAACACCAACGTTAGCAATAAAGTTGTTTCTTTCATCATCTTCTTCTCTTCCTCCTTTCACTCGTCCTTCTCTTTCATCTCGCCATTCAAGATAGTAAATTGTGTTGTCTAGCGATTCCGTGTTCATATTGCTAACAAAGTAAGAGATATTACCAGACTGACCTCGTGTCAAATATTACCGCGAACTTTTGTATTGTCAAAAAGCGATGTCACACCTCTATCATTTCTCATCTTACTTCTTTCATTTAGATGTCATAAACCTCTTTTAGCATTGTTCCGTCCTGGGTTCAAATTTCGTCTTGGACACGCTGTTCTTTCTTTGTATTTTGCGCCTTAGTTGCTTACTCGGTGTAAAACACAAATTCTCCCAACTCCACATCCTATATACCTATCTGTATATAACTCTCACACGTTTCCCCCTCGGTCTCTCTCTCTCTCATACTGGTTGGTGTTTTATTCATATTCACAAAACACTCGAATCCAAAATTTGTAAAAGATCTCCGAAAGGGGTTAATTTCTATAATTGAATTACCATGTAGTCAAAACTGTCCTTGTTGTAAGCAACAGAAATTTGGATCCACACTGAATCCCATCCTTGTTTTAGACAAAGTTCTTCTCAGTAACGTGTGACAAAGAACTTTCTGGCAAAAACCTTCGATCACAGATAAAATATGTTGTTTTTGACAGAGTCGGGCTAGTTCTTGATACCATAAACCTTGTCATCACTAAACAGTTTCATTTTTTAAAGTTGTTTTCTTTGACAGCCTTAGAAAATATATGGATGCTTAATCTTAAATAGAATGTATTGGATTGAGAATGGAGTGAAAGATACTTACCGATAAAGCATGACTATGCCAATTCCTCTGTTTGTGCTCTACCCCAAAATCTTTTTCCAAGGTAAAAAAAACCTCGCTTTTTTCATCTAACCATCATAGTTTTCGATAACACTTATCGCAAGTTTGTGTAAACTGATTTTTCCTAGTAAACTAAGACATGATTAAAACGGAACTTCCAACTGACCGAGCAAAACTTTGATACAGATAATATTTGGCTTTATCTGTGAAAATCAAGACAGTGAAGAAGTGGTTGCATGACAGAGTTTCCTTTCCAAAAGTTTTATTTAAAAAATCTAATATAATTCTTGTCACTTCTGTTCAGGAGATTGAACAAACCGCGAGAAATGCTGTTCGCGCCTCACCAATATTAAGTCTGCAATTGTGAACTTTACAGTAATAGAAGCCTGGCTGTGAGTGATGCTCCTTCCACTATTGTATATCACTGCTGTCAGCTGCTTGGTTCCCAGTCACTTAATCCCCAGACACTTCATCCCCGACACTTCATCCCCGACACTTCATCCCCTAGACTTTTAATCCCCAGACACTTCATCCCCAGACACTTAATCCCCTAGACTAAATCCTTAACTATAAAAATTATGAAGTCAGCGAAAAATTTAATTGAAATTCAAATTCAAATCTTGCTTTTAACTTCAACGTCATTTGAACATCTACAACATTAGTTAAAGTTCATATAAGCTAGTAAATTTAATGTTCTTCAACAATATGATATGAAAATTGTTCTTAAGTGTCGGGGATGAAGTGTCGGGGATGAAATGTCTGGGGATGAAATGTCTGGGGATTAAAAGTCTAGGGGATGAAGTGTCGGGGATGAAGTGTCGGGGATGAAGTGTCTGGGGATTAAGTGACTGGACACCCAGCTGCTTACTTCAAATAAATGTTATTGTATGCGGGTTTTTTTTTCGACTAAAGTAGTTTCTTTCTATTGATTCCTTCTGAAGTCTGAGTTTGGGGAGTTACAGCGGCTGTCATCAATCGTAGAATGTTCCATTATTTATTTCCTGTTTGTTTTCATCTCGATTCCTATGTCCTTTTCCGAAGAAAGAAAAGAACTGCCAATGAGGACACTTGACAAAACCAGACATGATCTGGTCCGCTGTCTGCTTCTATTTTATGATTTATATGAATGCAAAAGCTGTTTCTTCAATGCGAAAATCTTGACAAGTCTTTATTAATAATGCAAACAATTTTTATCTGTAATATTTTATATTCTTTTTAGGTTGTTGTGAACACAACCTTGATCCCAATACTGTTAGTTATCAAATCACTGAATGTCTTTTGGGATCTCTTTCATTCAAATCACTGCATGTGGTCACATGATGTTTAGCGACTGTGCTGCCAAACAGCGGAACAGCAAACACATCGGCAGTTACCATTCCCTCCCCCCGAAAAAAAATGTGAATATTGGCAATTCAAGGTCGTGCAGCGGCTACAAAAGTCTCTTGATTGCCAGAAAAGAGAGACGGTTCAGATTATAATACACATTATTTTCACTGTCAAAAGACAAACAGATTTGTCTTCAAACCGAACTGGCCATTCCCGACCAGAGAAGCTAAAAAGGTGATTGATGGAAATCCGGTTTGCTCTCACGATCCGACCAACCTTACAGTGATCTTATGGGCGCAAAGGATATAAAGGTAACAGCCCTTTGTCTGGGATAATTCAGTTTTATTTATTTGTTATCGTATGACTCATAGACTGGCTATTTTTTTTTCTTTATGACGGTTTTTAAGACTTGTGTAAGTATGAGGCCCTTTGCTACGATTTCACAAACTGCTGAACTTCAGAAATCAGTACAAACCTATAAAACTTTCTAGAATCTCCTCCGTTCTTCCTTCACTCGCTTCTGTTTTTGTTTTGCTTCTATTTTTGTTTGGTTAATGGAGTGAAGCCTGCGTCCGAAAAAGAATTAGTTTACCGAAACCTTTACTTATGTTTTGCTTTTGAAGAGTTTAAATGTTGTCTTTCTTTGTTTATACTTTTGTTTCTTTGGTTCTTCGTTTCCTCAACCATTTATTCATTCTTTTTTTTTTCTTGTTTTCGTCTTTTTAGCTTGCTTGACACGCTGACTAATAACCTTCTTTGCACATGAGGGTATTAGTTTAAGCATGGTTAGAATGTTGATATTCCTTTCACAATCAATCCCGTGAGACCTCTGCCTTTGATTTATGTTTGTGGTTTTAAGGAGGTGTTGAAATATTCTCTTTTAACCCGCATTATGTAAAATTTTATTTTTTAGGAAACTGAGAATGTGAGCGTTCTAGTATATTAAGTAAATAAATTTTTGTGTATTTGCGTCCTTGCATGCGTGTCTTGTGAAAGAAAAAAGGAAAGAAAGAAAAAAAAGGACAGGCAGATAGAAAGAAGAAGAGCCGAAGTTTTGTGACTTAAACAGGAAAGCATGAATCAAAGTGAGTTTAACAGTGTTAAATGTATGTAAACCCCTGTAACTTTCTTTAAGCTGGAAAATAAACGAATTTAGTCTCAAACATTTAGTCACATCTCCAACACCTTCACCAAAGCCGATACCTTCACCAACAACACCATCACCACATCTATAGGACAGGGACAACATTATTCCCAAAATAACAAACAAAACATCAACACAGAACCAACAATCACCTTTTATTATAAAATACTGATGTCTGCGGAGATGATGGACATAAGACTGTTAGGCACAAATGTTTTGTTTGTATGATGCACCTATTAATATATACCTCAATTTCCGTTTTATCTTAAATGTTTTGGTCCTGCAACTCTCATTTCTGCTGTCTTTACCTTTCTGCGATCTCTTCTTTTGTCTGCACGAGCAGGAACATCTTAAAAGCACCATGGTAAAAGCTATTTCTCCAAGTAATAAATGCCATTCTCCTAGTCTTAATGTCTTCGCTCTCAGACATAATAGGTTTATTGTGTAAGGAAGGAATAATACAAGCATTAAGAGAAATGTTTTGAAATGTTTTGTGAGCAAAAAGCAAATCACACTTGTACCTTCCCTTACTCTTTCTTGTTCTCTACCTACCTCTCTCCCCCCAGTCGTCTTTCTCTTTTTCACACTCACTCCAATACACAGGTTGATCACCAAAAGGAATCCTTAGGAAACTGCTTCTTCTTCTTACACTTATTCTTCTTCTCATTTTGAAAATATAGACCAATAAAACAATCAAGAAGTTTTCAATTTTCCTTTTTATCAGGACCAACTTTTTTCTTTGTTGCTTTATTTAACGACGTCTTCGTCAGTCTGTTTACCCGTCACACACCTCGTGAACTTTCGCTGTTTTCTATGGGAATATTTAATCTTTGGCAAAGCCCCTAGCCAATAGCTTGACCGAACATTTCCTAAAATGATCAAAGTTAGCATCGCCGGGCTTACGGCTCTCCAGAGGGGCATGAATAAATAAATTTTCATTCTCCCTCAACCTCGCCGACGCCCAAAGATCCTGCATGAAAAAAGAACAGAAAGTAGAAGTGCCACTGGAAAGTTCTTCCGTCTAAAGTTTCCGTGGAGTGCTACAATTTTTTTTAATTTTTAAAACACTTTCATCACAAGCACACGTAGACTGTAGATTAATAGATTATTATTGCGTTTATGTGAAGCTTTCTAACCGCCATGTTGAAACTCATCAAGTGATACTGTCTTAATATTTGATAGGATGCTTTGCTACTGTGTTTTATATTTTAATTAAGCTGCATGCTTTTCATTTTCTCGAACTGTGTTAGTTTGAGTTTGATTTCAAAACTCAGGGTGTCAATCTGTTTATGTTCCATGCTAGTTTATATATAATATTGGGACTAGTAAAATAACTTTAATAGTTTGAATGGTTCTTGTCGAAATCTGATCTTATCATAAACTTTTTCCAACACCAAAATTTTCTTTAAATTAGAATTTAAGTATACCGACTGACATACAAGCCCACACACAACAACCCACCATTCTGGCATGAAAGTGTTTGGTGTTGTTGTTGAACAGAAGGGAGGACATTAAGAAGGGAAATGAATGCAGGAGAAGTAGTCTTCCCCTGGCAGACCAGACTTTAAATGCTAAGATCAAGCTTCCAGGCTGATGGTGGAGCCGCTAAGATCAGGCTTCCCGCACTACTGATTCCAGTGTGCCTGCATGCATTTTAATGTCTGCAGCTCACAGAATGTATTCTAATGAATGTGTCACCACTTGCTGGCATGTTAAACATGTTGCCAGTGAGTTGTTAGTCAGTCTGCTGACCCGCTATGTTTGTTTGCTTCTTGTTTGTATTGTTTAGTTGTGTGTTTGTTTCTTTGCTTAGGTCTTTGGTATTGTATGTTTCTTTGTCTATTTTAAAGGGTATGGTCATACTGTTTACGAGCAGCATCGTCAATAAAAATATCAGCTGTAGCATCTCTTGCTCCTTCTTTACCTTCTTCAAATTCTTCTTCGTTCAGACCCCTTCCTCAGATACGTGTGGCCCGGTAGCTCAGCGGGAAACCTTGATATTACAGGAGACAGGCAAGTGCAATGACAAGTTGAATATACATAAAATATACATACTTATGTTCTAAATCACTTCTGCTCAAAATTTTGTGTCACAATAGCATCTACAACACAGGTCTGAGCTGCTACAAGGAGGCTTCAACTCTTAGTTACTAGTGACTTCACTGAAACCTTCTGGTGCTGGAGTTTAGTTTCAAAATCCGCTCCTTCTATCATTCTATTGGGAACTAACACTTTTTGTATATCCAAAGGAAATTGTATTTATTAAATTGTATTTTCAAACACATAATTTCGATGCAGCTTTAATCACAATTAATGATCACTGCTTTGTCTACTATACTCGGTGTATTTTAATGGTCACACTCTCTGTAGAAATGAATAAACATAATTTGTGATGATAAATAATAGCCTTAGTGACAGAAACAAGCCACAAAATGGGGGACAGACGAGATCTGAACCCAGAGTCTCTCAATCCAGTGGGGACAAGCAAGTGTCTTGACCACTACACTACCGGGTGCATGATGGGTGGGCAGCTCGAAGATAATAGATGTTGAAAAGGTCGGACATATTTATACGTGTAGGACTCAAAAAGTAATACCCAACATTTATATCTTATACTTTTTATTTGTTTTCTTATCTGTGACAAGCACCAAAAGGTCAGATGAACTTGTCCTGGGATAATTCTTGTAATTAATGTAGTCAGTAATGTCTCCTTTGTCAATAAATTATCTGTTCCAAACCAAACCTGTGCAGATAAACAAGAAATAATTGAAAAATCGGTTTTCTTCTAGAGGGTAAACTGATACTTTAATGGCATTTTTTTTTATCCTGTGATAACAATTAGCTTCCCATCAAATCATTAACAGGTGTTTTAGTGTCTTTATATTTTCCATTGCATCTAGCTTTAAAACACATCAGACAGTGTCTTTCGTTGGTGATTTCATAAAAGACCAGAGAATAATAAAATTGCGGCCTACGAATCACAGAAAGTATCGAGATTTGTTTCGAAAAAGAAATGATGAAATGCACCGCGATAGGCAAGCCAGAAGATGTGTCATGCAACAAGAAGCTCGCAAAGATAGGAATGAAATTAATAGGAAACATCTTGAATCTGCTGTCATAGAAACCGCTGTACTATCAAGGGAGTCGAGAGCAAGGAGAGTGCTATGGATGACGAAGTGGTTTACTCACAGCTAGACACTGTTTCGTATGATGCATGAGAACACAGAAAGAAAAAAAAGGGAAGACAGAAAAAAAGACACGAGGAGAAAAAAAAGCAGTCTTTGCCGAGATCGAATTGCTTCCCTTTCCCTTTACATGTCGCTTCGTGTAACTCTCCAATCTGGAGGCAGGGGACGCTCCTTTTAAAAGCATCTGTCTCACCGCGCCAGACGTAGCGCGTGCAATAAATCCCTCTTGCAACAGGCGGTTTCATTTATATGTATTGTTCGGACCGCCATCAGTAAAGCAAGATTCCTTCTCTTCTAGAAACCTCCTAGCCCTCCGTGGCAAGGAACTTGGTGATGGGCAAGAGAAACATAAACCACAGCTTTACCCATGTCTTCTGTGTCTGGGCAAACAAGGAGTCTTTCCCACGACATCTGGATGGGAGGACCTCTCAACCCTGCGGCAGTATCTGCCCCTCTCTCTCTCTCATTCTTTCTCTCTATCTCTCTCACCCCATTTACTCCTGACCCCGCCTCCAATCCCCTCTCTGTCCTATTTATAGCTGGCTGAGACCTACCAACATTTTTCAGCCTTTGTTACCAAGGTACCCATCGTAAATGTCATGAATATCTTGTTAATCTTTAGAATCATGTCTTGATGATTGTCCTCCGTCCTTTAGTTTGAATTTCTCTTTCTCTCTTCCTCCTAGTTATTGTCCTCCAAACTTCTGTATGGTCTTCGGCAAGATTCTGAAAGAATATGCTGTTAAGTTGTATAAAAGGTTGTGGAGTTTAGGATTACTGTTTGTATATCATGACCGCAGTCAGATGCACAAAGTTGTAAAAGTAGGATGGCACAAAGTGCAAGATTGTAGGGTAGCAGGAGCAATGATTGCTGACATGTAAAGCCTATCTTCTTCGCAGAAATCAACATATAGAAAATTTCGCACCGCCATTTTGTTAACAAAAACCTCCATGAATTCCAGAGGCAAATATAACTTTCGAGCATTTTTATGTCTGAAAAGATTCTAATGGGGGGCGGGGCGATGCCCTGAATGTTAGTTATCAGGCTTTACAGTGAAATAACACATACTTCTAATCATCCGTTCATACTAAAGGCGGGAACCTCCCCATCATCTGTGATGTCTAAATAGTATATTCCATCTTCACCTTTAATGATTTTTTTTTAATCCGCACGTCTTTCTGGAATTCCTGATGAACAGTCACCTTTTCATGGTGGGTAAAAATGACTGGCATTTGCCAAAAGTGTAAAAAGAATTGATTTGAACACACAGCCATCCCTGTCGCTAGTCGACAGAAACGCGAGCCGGAGGTAAACAGTGGTGACGTCACGAGTGAGGCAGGAGGATCCAAAGTAAACGGTCGTCGCATGCCAGGAGCAGTTTCCCTTCTTCTTCTGTCCCTGGTCTTATTGTATTTAACTTTAATCTCTTGTTACATTATCTTGGACGAGACGTCAAGTACGATCTCGCAAATTCTCGCGCTTCATCGTCAGGTCACGTGCTGCTATTTTGCATTTGAGCCAAGGTGCATCCCTCGATATGTTTTGTTCAAATATGTTCTGCTGCCTATCTCATCAAGAACTAAAAGCATGCCAGACACAATATAAACTCTAGCAAAGGCATCTCTTTGTCGAAAAAAAGTAATGCAGTTACCATCAACTTTAATAGGTGTTTGTTCTTGCTAGGCTTTTTTATTTATTTTTTTACAGTCTTAAACTCCATGGCAGCCTTTTAGTGCCTTGAGGTTGCACTAAGTCACTTCAGCAGAAAGGATTACTTTTCACGATGAAATCTAGGAAAACCCCTTTTTTATTTCTTTTGCTTGTTGATGCATATCGAGTAAAGCTTTCTAAAAGCCTAAATCTTTTTAACTCAGATAATTTTTTGTATTTTCTGTAAAGATCATTTCATGGCAGGAGCACATAAACACACTTGCACCTTCATGTATTAAAGCGCGCGCACACCCACAAACACACACGCAAACACATATATACACGAACACAAGCGCACGCACACGTACAAACTCATGCATATTCACATGGAAGAACCTACGAAGATCTTCATCGGAGTATTGAGTTAAAATAACTTAGATAATGACTGCGCGTCAACATCAAAGAATGTAATGATTGCGGTGTGAGCAGGTAGGAAAACACACAAATGTACTCGCCATCCTCTCTGCAGGTGTTTCGTGCTTATGCTCAAGATCTCCGTCATACAACAGTTCGCAGCATCTCTGTTGTACTTAGCTCGCCCTCTGCTCAGGTTTCGGAAAATTGTTTGTGATAAAACAAGTATCCCCCCCGTGCAGTCCCCCGGTCTGGCTGCCATGTTTTCACACGGTCTTCGGTCTCCGCTGTTTGGTTACATTCGTAAAACATGGCACCTACCCACCTTTCGTATTTGTGTCGGGTGGAACGGGACCACGGAGTCAACGTACAGCGTCTGTTTTTATTTTTTTTTTTTTTTTTTTTTTTTTTTTGGTTATTGTTCACCTTCCTCCTCATCTGTCTGTCTGCATGTTTCCCCTTACCCACCCCTAACCCCACACCCCCGCTGCTGCTTCTTCAGCCTGTCATAACATTCACTTTTTATACTATTTTCATGATTTCTTCATGTGTTGATTCTAAATAGTCTTTCTTTGTCTCTGATACTTTCTCCCAATAAACCCTTCCTCAATTTGTTGTTCATTTCATTCTTACATTATTGATACCTATCTATTTACATTCTTCTATTTCTTATTTAGTTCCTATTTCTTTTTTATTTTTCTCGTTCTTTTTCTTGCTTCTTATGCTTATCCATCTATTCCTTCTTCTGCTTGTTCATTCTTGTCTGTCTGCCTCACTTCCTTTCTTTATTATGTGTTTTATTGCTTTCCTTTTTTTCCTTTCTTCACAAGTCCTCCCTCTTTCTATGTCTCAAATGTCTTTTCTTGTTTCTGGTTTAAACTTTGTTTTGTAATGGTTTTTTTCTGTTTGTTTTTTTGTTTGTTGTTTGCTCTATAGTTTCTTTTTTTCTTTTTTCTCCACGCTTTCTTTTACTTTTATTCATGTTCTTTATTAAGTTTTTTTCTCTGCTTGAAGTCGCCTTGATATAGACCCGCACTCTCTGGCTTAAAATGCATTTTTTCTATTTAAATGTGCAGTCGGCTTCGGTTTATTTACACAAGTTGAATATGATCCTCTCCTGTAGACGAAACTGTCTTGTCAGGAACGGTTGTAACAGTCTGTTTTATTTACCTATCTTTTCTTAGTTTACTTGTGTTATCTTCTCTGGTTGCCCCCCACAGCTGGGTTTCTCCTCCTAGTTGGACTATCAGCCTGCTGGATGTCTTTTTTTGAGAGATAACCCTCTCTTCTCAATGCCCACCAAACTACAGGAAGACTGCACTCGGAAGCAATTCTATGGTTACATCAAAATGTTTTCAATAATCGTTTAAATCGTTTATCCAATAGAGGAAAATTTTCAAAATGGCCACTTTCAAAAACTTTTCTTTTGTATCAAATTCAAGTTAAAATAATCATAACATTATCTTTACCTGCAGTAAAGGTAGAAAATGTTTGATGATCGTTGGCGAAAAAACACGTTAAACTACCGAATAAAAATCCCTGGAAATGGCGGCTGTAAATTTTAAGTTTTTACATTTTATTTTCAGTTCTGTGTCCAACTTGAAAGAAAGAAAGGGTTGAGTAAGGAGATTTATTGCTTATAGAAAAATAGAAATAAATCCACTTAAATATCAAAAGGCCTTCAAAAAGAATCCAGAAAATTGATGTCGTTATCAAAATGCTCATTGACGGATCTTTTGTCACGTGAAATGTGAATAACATGAAGGGAATTGTGCGCATGACTGCACACCCCACGCGCCATTTTGTCGTCAGAAGACAATAATTATGATTTATGGACAAACAAGTGCACGCGGATGAACCACGATGAACGACACCGGGATTTTTTTTTTTATACGGGAAACCAGAGGAGAACTATCGTAAACAGAGAAAGAATAAAAGTTATAATGTTATGGTGGAGTGGTACAATGAAATGGAGTATAAAGGAAAGAACAAGCTATCGAAAAAAAAAATGAATAAAGTTGCACCAACTGCTCTATTCATGAACAATTTTCTGTTACCAACACAGGCTTCTGCGTGTCCTAGTGTGTTTTACATTGTTTAAAAAATATGTCCTAAGAATGAGACACAGAGCTCTAAATTTTAATATATATTATGCGTGTTACTGCATTCAGTGTCATGTGGACATGTCTCAAAACTAAAAAAATATCATAATCAGGTCGCAACAAGTCGTTATAGACTACAATCTGTCAGTCATAAGACGGGTTGGGGAGGTAGTCATTGCATAGATTTTGTTTATACAGCGAAATGCATCTGTCAAAACATTTTCAAGGATGAGTGGCAGCATAACCTAGTAGCTAGAGCAAATGGACTGCGGACTAGAATGCTATTGGTTCGAGACCTCATCGGGGCTCCGGTAGTAAACATTTTTCTTTCGTCATCCAAGAACTTCTTACCTATCTTGAGGTGAAACGATTGCGGAAGCAATACTTTGACCTTTTTTGTTGCCTTAAAATATGAGACCCTTCTACCTGTTGCAATGGTAGCTTATTATTTGTCTTGTGTTGCTTGATGACTTTTTCAGTGGTCGCCGCTTCCCCTGACGTCCGGATCCTGGAACCCGAGTTCAACCCCGTGCCGAGCAAGATGATCTACACCAGGGGGGACACTGCCAGACTCTTCTGTTCAGTCTCCAACCTCGGTGAGCGGACGGTGAGTGCCAGACAACGCGACAGTGACCCTGGGGTCACGAGAGGATTCTAGCCTGGTGATGAACACACGAACTCTGACAGCGCAGTGACTCCGGAAATGTTCTCTTCCTTTTTCTTTTTTTTTCAGCTCTTTCGATTAGGTTTTCGGTCACGTTGATCTGCGTATTTCTGTTTCTGTATTTCTGAGCAAATTTCTTTAAGTTCTTCTTGGTTCGTTCTGCGTTTCTTGAAAGAAAACTTCAGCGAATGACGGGTGGTGTTTTTTACAGTATTATGGCTTTGAATGGCTTTTACAGTTTAACACAAGCACATGACAGGATACGTCTACAAATGTGTTCACTTTTTATTTCTCTCTCACTCATGCTGGCTTTCTCATCCCAGTAACCTCCTACTGCTCCCCTACTCCCCGAAAAAAAAAATAACCCAAGTACGGAAATGCACAGCAGAAAAAGAATCTCTCGGGTAACTTGTCTGAATTTTGCATTCTCCGGAGGTGCTTTGGTAATTCGTATAGCAGATTTCCGTCCTTCCTGCCACCTCATTTATATTGATGTGACCCTTTTGGCTTCAGGCTCTATGGCAACAGACCTTTGACTCTTGCTGTCGGTCAACAGAACTCATGTACACTTTAGCAAAAGTCAAGTTCTTTTTTTTCTCTTTGAACCTTTGTGAAAACCTATGAGTTATTTTTGTTTTACTTGATCAGTTAATTTGTCCTGAATCTCATTAAATTCGTTATTTTTTAATATGTACGCAAATTCATATAATAGTTACTTATGTCGATATTTGCAAATATTCTGTCATGAATCCATTTTCTGTAAAATTTTTGTTATGTTTCTCTCTCTGTCACAAACGTTTGTTTGATCTGCTGCAGATATTGTTTCTCTTCTAAGTGAAAAAATGTTTTCCTCCGTGTTATTCAGTTGTAGTTTCTTGCATTGGATTGTTTCTCTTTTTTTCGCAAGCTACATTCTTCATGAGACTCGATACTCACCCTCAAGTTTTTCTCTGCTATCAAACCTCAGGATCTCATTCACAAAGTTTAATATCTCGCGAAACATTCTTCCAAGGAACCCTAGCTGTCTTTCCTTCTCTGATAACGAATAAAAAGTACTCAGCACTCCCATCCTCATGGAAACCTCTTTATACATCACCGTGCTTCGTAAACACCTCTCTTGTCGTCCTCCTTTCCGGAGAGGGAAACTGAGCATCTCTTTGTTTGCACTCGGTGATACCCTGAATAGAAGTAGCCACCTCATCTCATCAACAACTTGAGTTGGCGGGGATCAGTCTCGGTTTCAGGGTATTGAATTAATGATTGCTCTTTTAAAAAAAAAAATACTTTGCCTGATCGCTGGATTACCTATGCAGGTCCAATAATGTGCTTTGTTGTGAACATCTAAAATTTTTTTAATATCCAATATTTTTGCGTCGTATTTCATTTTCATTTTATTTTTCTTACTTCTCTCTCTCTCTCTCATCTTACTCTTCCGTATTTGACATTTTTCTTGCATTGATTTCGAATTGTAAGACTAATATATGGTCTAGATAGAATTATATTCGGGAGATGGTGGTAAGACAAATTAACACGCAAAATAACTTATCTGTGTGGCATGATGTTTTGAAGAAACATTGGAGGAAATCCAAGACTAAAGCTAAAATGTCATACGAAGGGCAACTGTAACATTATATTCTTAACTTTATTTTTGAACATTTTTAACATTGTAATTTAAACACATCTCTGACATAATTCTTCACATTATTTGCAATGTTCTGATATCCCTGAAACATCAACATGAGTATTTAGCCATGGCTTAGTTAGAAATTATTGTGTATGTGTTCAACCGTCAGGAGGAAGACAGATACCGACCTTCTATTTATCGCTTTTTTCCTCTGATACAATCACTGTAGGCAGATGAAGTTTATCCAGCATTACCTGGCTTAGTTATTATTATTCTATTGTATTTCAGTGTTCATTGCATTTAACACAACATTGCATTGTATTCTATCATATTGTAATATATTATCGCAGTGAAGGATTTGTATTGTACAACTTACAAAGTGTCATACCACGCAGCAACTCATTATGTCTTCTATCGTATCAAATGATATTATTGCACTAAATTGTACTGTCCACTATGAATTTTATATCCTGTAACCCATTACTTACCTGCATTACATTGTACAGCTAAGTACAGTGTGTCTATGTCCGGCAGGTTGTATGGCGGAAGCTACCCAGTCCCAACCCCCTGACTATAGGGCTGGACACGTGGGTGGAGGACGAGCGGATCCACGTGGAGTACGTGCACAAGGCCGAGCAGTGGAACCTCATCATCGACCAGGTCAACGCCGCGGACCAGGGTGACTACGAGTGTCAAGTCAGCATCACCCAGAGGAAATTACGTCAAAATATCAGACTGGAGGTCATGGGTCAGTACCAAAGCACGAGCCGCACTGTTTGTTCTGGTGATGCTCACTCGCCGCGGTACAGTCTGTGGAGTCGGCTGAAGCTTGTTTGTCCCTTAGACGCACCCTCTGTGGCAGATGAATGCGAGAACGAGGTCAGACAAGCCAGACACAGGCTGACACAAAAAACAGAAAAGTAACAAAGTAATCAGGAAGAAAACCGTGTTATAGATAGTAGAAAAAATACTAGAAAATACAAAAAATAATAATTAAAGTAGTTATTACTATATCAGGTCTAATTTAATAATATTATTTGTTTTTAGTGTTATTTTACTTCATTTTTTTTGTAATTATTAAATTTTAGACACAGAAACTGTGAAGGTTTATATCTGGAAAAAAAAATGTCTGACATTAATGTTACTGGATTTTTTCTACAAGACATGTCTTTTCCACTATCACCCACTCAACAGCCTGTATCCTAATTGTAATTTTCGGCAACCAACGGGCCCAAAACCAATAATTCTGTCTCTAGTGCTCCTTTCTGCCAGACAAGAGAAGCCGATTCGTGTATTGCATTTTTTTACTTGTGGGCCGTCTTCCTGTAAAGTCTCGTCCAGATGTCCTGTCGACATCTTCCTTCTTCTCATATTTTTTAACTCATAGAATAATTTTCAAAGTCTCAGTATCTAAAAAAGCTTTAAGTTGTTTAAGTACATCGCTCTGCTTTTACTCAAAGACTGTTAACTTATTCCCAACAAGGAACATAACTTGATGCTTAATCCTCTGTGGAGTCGTGTCTGCGGTGCTAAGCGCATTCTTGAGAAGAGGAGACGAAGCAAGATCCCATCATGAAGGATGGTACTAACAGGACACACGAGTTAGCCTCTCTGTCTCGTAATCTGCATGAAGACGGGGGTGAGCGCCGTTCAGACGCAGGTCCCGCTCAACAGGCCGCCGCCGTGGACAAGAAAGAGAGAAGGAGATACAGGGAAATGAACGACAGCACGTCCCGATGGATTGGTAGGAGGACTGGAACTGGCCACCACGCCGGCAATTGAAGTGTTCTTAAGAGTACCATGCTCTAGTGTCTTAGGAACAGAAGTTCCTGTCTGAATGCCGAACTCACAATTTACATTTTTGCAGGACGCGAGTCGCCTTCGATCACTTGTCTTTAAATTTTGACACATGCAGTAGTTTGTAGTTTGTTTTGTTTGTTTTCTTTCTTTCTTGGGAAGAGCTTTAAGCTAGTCTTTGATGGGGGAATAAAGCACTATATAAATTCATTATTCATATAAATATTATAATAATTGTTCCGTACAAACATTCACAGATTTTAAAACACATTGTATAGTTTATTTTTCATTTCTTGTCTTGCAGTGGGTGAAGGGTTGTTTTGTTTTGTTTTTAGGTTTCGAGGGTTATTTTATTTGCATTTTAAGTCATTTTTCCCAACTTCCCCATTAAATTCTAATCAACCCTGAAGCTCTTTCTGGTCAGAAAAGTGGCAGACGAGAACATTAAGGACACATCGGTCCTGCAAGCGGAGGAGGGATTCGTCCTGTTTTCCTCCGGATGACATTTCAGTGTCAGCTGCCTGTCCCCGGGGCGACTGTGAGCGGCCAGCTGTCTGCAGCAGCAGCTGATGAGGACTAGTCACTAAACGTGGATGCATTGAGAATTTCTTGCATATGGCTGGTCCTTACTGCCTACCACTGACAGACAGAGCGATAGAAGTATGGAGAAAGAAACGAATGCGGAACAGAGCTAGAAACAGATACAAATTCACAAGCAAAATAAGAGGACGAGGGGAGATTTTTTAAATATAAGTAATGAGTTCAAAGCCGGGACAAAGGCGAGTGAGGGAAAGAGAGAGTAGAGAGAAAGTTAAATATATATATATAACAGAAAGACAGACGATAGAAGGTGATGCAGAGACAGTAGAGGAAAGAAACTTGGGAGAGGAGAGCTGGAAATGAAGAGGTTCTGATACAGACGCAATGTAATGTATAAAATCCAGGACATGTCTTCCTGTGTGGAGGAGCCAATGATTCAGCAGTCTGTATTTGTCGTGGGCGAGGTCCCGACGGGGAGCGTAATGTTCCTTCAAATTGTGATTTTTTTCGCCACAAATATTTCTAATTCAGTCTTGGCAGCAGTCAGAATAAGTTTTCAACCTCTGGAGAAAAATGATCGTCTCCAATAATTACTGCTCCCCAAGCTCGCAAATATTATGTGCATCATGTCATTTTCGACGTGCGTATTCGCATTTAATATACGAAACGTGGATGACATAGTTCCGCTCTCCCTTCCCCCGACCCCAGAAAAAAAAAATCCGGAAAGATGGCGGAAATGGAGGGGCCTTCAACCTCGTCAATAAATTTTGGTCTGGGTTCCTCGCATTGATTACATGTCTTGCATAACGCTCGTCTTGAGCTTGGTGGGAGGGTGGGTGAGGACGGGGTGGAATAGGGGGACGTGTGCAGGCATCATCTTGACGCTGGACTGGCACGTCAGACTAAAGGTCCATGTGTCTGTCTGCGTGTCTGCTCACACAGAGAGATGGTATCCGTAAGCAGGTCTGTCTTGCTTGGGTGTGCGTTTATGTGTGTGTGTGTGTGTGAGCCTGTTTGTTGGTGCGTGAAACAATAAGGGTATGTGTCTTGTGTGTGTGTGTGAGTGCGTTTGTGTGTGTGTGCCTATTTGTTGGTGAGTGTATGTGTGGTTGCTTATGAGCACATTCTGTGCCGGAATGTTCGTATGGCTAGTTATTCTGTTGGTTTTTTTTTCCCTTCTCCTTCCTTCTGTTATATTTATTTCTTACATGCACATGGACTTCCTCTACCCTTGTAGTTGAGATCAATTGAAAGTTATTGCTTATTTCCATGCTATGCCTTCAAAGTGGCATATGAATCGTGTTTAGAATATCAGGAACGCCTTTCAAATTATAGAGTTTTTAACCTAGTTTGTTCAATTTCAGGCTAAAATATAAAATTTGCTGGTCTTAGGTCTAGGAATGAATGTTACTCGTACAGACTATGCTAAATATTAGATAAAGCTGTGTGTGTATGTGTTTATGTGTCTGTGTGTAGATGAAGCTGGAGAGACATTTAAAAATGTTGTAGAGCTATCCCTTGTACAATAAAGACTCAATTACTTCTTTAAAATTAATACTTATAATATTTTACCAAGTATTTTTTTTCTCTGTTTCAGATTTTCCTGTAAAAAGACATCCAGGTATGTTCACTTTCTCTTAAAAAAGATCAACTTTGATAATGCAGTTCTGTGTAGAAAACTCTTGTTATTTGATGCCTTCTCTACGATTAAATGTGTTAATATGCCGACAAATCGAAATATATTCATTATTGTTGGACTCTCGTGCTCTCCTTAACGAGAGTTATTGAAAGTCAGAGCATTCTGAAACCCATAACAACTCCAGTCCTGCTATTCTGTAAGTAGATCAACACTCACCGAGATGTTTAGGACCCTCATAAACAAAGTTCATACAGGTTTACACAAATCGTTGTATAAGATTTAATGTAGCAGGTCCTGCACCGCTGAGATTTTTCTTGATGGCAAGAACTATAAAAAAGAAGAAAAAGATGGTGACGATGATAAAAAAGAAGAAATAGAGAAACAAGAACAAGAAAAAAATCCACGTTTATGAACTAATAACTCCAAGGCTGTGTTAGGTCATCAACATCCGGGTCTGAGACCAAGTACATGTTAAAGGTGCATGAATGGACCGTTGAATAATAATCTGGAGCCGGTTACGTTCTTAACACGTCACGTGTTACGTGACTCTCGGCATGAACAGTGGCTGACAATGGTGTGTTCTGGAATCAGACCCTCCTCACAGCCATGAGGTCTGCGGCTGTTGTCCCTGGAGACGCCCTCTGACCCCGTCGACAATCTTTATGGGAGTCGTTCGGACGTTGTCGAGAATCTGCAGGGTCACGTGGGTGCGTCTTGGGTTATGACCCGGAACCTCGCTTTCAGTGCGAACTTGGCGATGTCCCAGAAGAATCAAACACAAATAACTGCGGTCATTTTCGTGCGGCTGAGGGCAGCTCCTGGAGCTGGGTTGGCGGACAAAAACGTCGTTGAAACAATCTTTCTGTGTCTGCGGCTGCACCGTCGTCATAATGGAATAAAAATAAATCAGACGAGACTGAGAAGGTGGAGGCGGGCTTTGCGCCGAGTGCAGCCACCATCCCGTTGGCCGGCGGAAGTGCGTCTGAACGCAGACCTTCCGTGGATGGAGTTGTCTCCAATGATTACCGAGCCAGGACGGCTGTGTGTTCATCTGATTGGGAGGAGTCAATGGCGATGAAAGTTAATCGGAGAGAAATGCGAGGGGAAAAAAATAACAAAATTCTGATTTTTGGTTTTTTTTAAACTGAAGACGTAAATACATGTTTAATACAGTTTATAAACAGCAGAATTTGATTTAAAAAAATAATCAGTGATGTTTTCACTGTTATTATAAATGCTGATTGTCTGAAGGTCTAGCTGCCTGTATTTCTATTTTTCTTTATGACCGGGTGTAGTTCAGTGCAACATACTCTTTCGCTGAAAAATAAACGGGGAGTGCATAACCTCCTTCCGTTTTTTAATATACACATATACAAATATTTCTATGCATAAAAATAGTTTCAAATCTTAACTTTACATTCATTCAAATACATCGAATTATTTGTCTTAGCTTCTCCCATTTGGCGAAGTTTTTGGCAAATGTAAATAATCCTGACATCTATGTTGTTGACCTCCTTCTGTCCATGCTGATGTTTGTAGATTGCTTGTCAATGTCGAAAGGGTGTATTCATCTAGCCTCGGGGAAATACTCTCTTTTACCCAGAGCTTTACCCAGTTCTTGAAAAACGTGGACTCATCTAACCATTTCACCAGCTATCCAATAATTACAAGGCACATGCTAATTGGTGCGCTCTCAAACCCAACATTAGACACTAGTGTACAGGTGACAAAAAGCTGGAAGATATCTGAATAAAAAAGGGACATGGCAACAGATGAAAATCTTCTAGTTAGTGATCTTGTAAAGACCAGAAGCATCTCTTTGACAGCTGAATAAGTGCAGGCAGTAAGGTGTGATTATATTTAGTTTTATTTTTAGTGGATAATTGATGTTTAATGAAATTTGAGAATATCCGTGTTAGTAGTGCATTTGTCACCAATTACCTCGGCATGTGCACGCATCTAGAACACTCATACAATCATCTTACTCATCTCTCTTTCTTGCAGAAATTCTCATCAGCGGGGTGCAGTTCGTGGCCAGCGGAAGTGACCTTCATCTCTATTGTAATGCCAGCTTGCTGAGCGACAGGCATCAGATATTACAGGTGGACAATCAAATCTGTCCTTACTAGCTCTTTAGTCGATTCAAGTATCTCTAGCAATGTGATTGTTTGTTTGATAAATAATATTTGTTATTCTCAGTCAATCTGAACAAGAATTCTTGCGGGAAAGTCGGATTCCAAAGTGTAATTTAAAGTAACTGTGTGCAGTGGGTCAAAGATGGCAACCTGCTGGAGAGAGACCCACGAAGACGAGTCAGCATCCAGTCGCAGAGGTCGAGGACCAGCTCGGCACAAAGCAGTTTGCTGGTGGTGCGTGAGGTCACCGTCGATGACGGAGGAGAGTACGTCTGCAGAAGCAGCGATCACACGCATGTGACCTCAGCCCACGTGACTGTTTTGACAGGTAATCCTGTGTTTGAGAGTGATGGTTAATTTGAACACTAATATGCTAGATAATTTGTAAGAAGACTACTGTCCAGTATAATAAAGTTTTACTTTATGTCATCCATTTTCTCGTCAATTATGTTTACCTTTTTTTCTCACATGCTTTATCACGGAATCTCAAGTAATTAATTTATAAATCGTTAATTAATCAATTTGTTGATCAAACAATCCTGCATAAATCTCAGACTAAACTCCGATGGATTCGTAAAGAAAACAGAGCAATGAGAGTTCGGGAGGTTTATAGGTCCTGTCATGTATACAGGGCTTACGATGACAAATCTTATTGTTGACCACCTCTTTCTTGCGCGTAAACAAACCGAGGAGATAAATAACTAGTTTATCTCTGGACTATGCGTTGCATACAACAACAGTGTCAAAATTTAATGTATTTCTGGGATAAACACATACAGGCAAAATAAATGACTGAAAGACGTTTAGGCAGACAAACAAATAAACAAAGAAGAAATAGACAAGATGAAACAGACATAAACAAAGACGTAGAACAAACAGAAGAACAGGCATACAAGAAGACAGACAAACAAACAGACAGAGGCCGATTCGTACACACAAATAGAAACTCAAGCACACACTGCCGACCCCATCATGTCGGGTTGTTTGGAGGGTGGCATATGACACCCACAGCAAATAAAAGGCCCACAACCAACAATCTTGACCAGGGGCCGCAATCAGACGCTCACTTCTGGCAGCTCTTACCTCCCCTTCCCCCCCACCTTCTGTCCCCCCCTCTAAGACCATCACCACAACTCCCCCACATCACCCGACTGGGAGGCAGGGTTACATTTACCTCGCTCTGGCGGTCGGACTGCACGCGATGACCAGGCGCTGGACAGTCTGACGTCGGGAATTTTGCAGAAAATACAAAGCCCCGGATGTCGCTGCGTTAATTGCCTTATCACTGTTCCTGGCTCCGACCTCAGAGAGGAGAAGTAGAGAGGATAGATTGCTGAGCAATCATCACAGAGTGGGGTGGTGGTGGCGGTGGTGGTGGTGGTGGGTGGTGGTGGTGGTGGAGATGATGAAAACGTCAGTTGTACGGAAATAGAACAAGAAATACGACACCAACATACATCCTCTTTCCGTCTCGCTCTCTCACTCTCGCTCAATGTGTGTGTGGGTCTCGAACCCTTACTCCCGTTATGGAAACTATTCAACATCATTCCTTTCGTAAATTTTTTATTTACATATTTAAGATAAATGGAGTAAACTAGAAAAGGGAGGGTCCGAAAAGGCGATTTTCCTTAACGATTATTACAGACACATGAAAGAAGCTCTTCACTTGGTTAAAAAGTTTTGTGAGGCTAGTTACTCAAGTGCACTTTAGGCAACGGTTGAAGACGATAGTGAACAGGTTGATGAGGTTGATACAAAGCCGAGAAAAGGTGTTTAGGTGCTGTGAAGCGAAAAGAGAAGTCTCCTGGTAATGCACATCTATACCTTTTCTCCTACTTCACTCTTTCCTTCATCTTCTGTTCAACATTTCCCTTTTCTTGCAAACAAGCTTTTTGTCAATTTTCTCTCTCTCCTCTCTCTCTCTCTGCCTGTCTGGTAATTATTGCCTAGGCCATGTATTCATTCATCAAGTATGCCTGTTCTGACTGTCTGTCTGTCTGTCTGTCTGTCTGTCTGTCTGTCTGTCTGTCTGTCTGTCTGTCTGCCTGCCGGCCTGTCTGCCTGCCTGTCTGTCTGTCTGTCTGTCTGCATGCATAAGTAGGACCGTTTACTGTCGATACACCCTATCGGTGTCTCTCTACCTCAGTGCTGGCCTGTACATATTTGTACTGAAGTGTTTGTCTGTCTGTCTATCGCTGAGCTGCTTCGTTTCTGGATTGAGAGATGGTGTGCATCTGTTTCAGCTGGCTCCAACAACGTCAAGCGTGGTGAGTACGATTCAGACAGTAAGTCTATGTTTCTTTTGGCTTTAGTCGTTCAACCCCTTCTATCCATCTACCAGTGCAGCCGTTACCCTCACTGACCATCACCGCAGATCTCACCCGGAACCTCACCCATCCTTTTCAGAACCGATTAATAAATTAATTAAGAATGGTTTCTTTTGCATTTATCCGAACTCTTTGATGAACTCAGAGACTCGTCTTTCCTTCACTTTTTTTATTGCTTCATGACTAACGGACTAAGTAGCAGAGACTTAACAACGAGAGAAAGATTGAACTTGTGAGGCTTTTGCTATTCTGTTGCCATTATTCGGCAGGTCAGTGTAGCTGCTAGCATGTACGAGTATTTGTATGGGTAGAAAATGGTTGACATGTGATTACAAACCGTCATGGGAGCTGATTCATAGTTTCCCCGACTTCAGGCTTTATATAACGGCATTGTGTCTGTCTTCCTAGCACCTACAAACATTACATCAAACATGTTCACTATTACTATAAAAATATTGATATATTCATACAAACGCACAGTAATACGCATGCCCAGACATTCACCTACACTCACACTCACACACACACAAACACAGAGTCTCTAAGGCTTATGTGAATCAAATCAAAGCTAATAGAAAAAAAATAACATGTAAAAAAAATCAGGAACTCACCGGTATAAAGATTCACGTTTAATTACTTCTTGTAATATTAAAAAAGCATGTTCCTATCTGGTGCAGTATTTTTACAGAACTTTTTACAGGCGCCAGTAATAAAAGAAGATGGCGTTTCGCTCTCAGCGCCATGCAAAAGTGCGAGGTCAGGTCAAAAACTTTCTTAATGTCGGAAAAATAAGTAAAGTCGTCTGATGACTGGCCTGCCTATAAGGCTTCCTGCCACAATGAGATTTTCTGCTTAATCTTTGTCTCTTTCCGGTATGAACTTCTGGAATAAAGTTTTCTGCAAATTAAAGATATTGTAAGCGAAGGCTTGAAGGAATGTGACCTGTCGGTTGGGGGCGATATGACCTGTTCCTTGAAATGGAGCTTTCGTGGCTGTAGAAATATGATGTATCTTACAGAGCCAAACTTTGCCAGACAAACCTGCCATGTCCAGTAAAAATACTAAGTAGCATGAAGCTCATCGAGACAAAAAAAAAAAAAAAAAAAAAAAATGGCAACGAGCGTGCACGCGGTCTAACATGTTTGATGGCATTGAAATGAATGAGAAGTTATCAGTCATGTTCACCCAGAAAATAACCCTGTGCATGCGCTTATTATCTGTATGTCGAAATTTTTCTTCTTTTTGTCAAAGAAGATCATGCTTCCTTTTTTGCAAATTAGTTTCGAAAAGCCTGTGGTAGTCGCTAGTTTGTATTTACTTTTTCTTTTTTCTCGATTGTGGTTATCTTCTAATTTTTCATCTTTCTAATACTTTCTAGTGCAGTGTCCGTCGGCAAGTGATTTTGTAAAATACCTTTTAGTATCATTGCTAAGGTAACTAATGAAACGTAAATTCTTCTTAGTATATTTGCTTTGTTGTAGCCATAGGCAAAAATGTTTAAATGTTAAAGGTTTTCTGGGTACAGACATGCCACCCGAGCTGTAGTACTAGTTATTTGTAGATAATGCTGACATTGGGCTGTTAACTTTAAAAGCATCTTTGAATTAATCATACTTTTGCAAAACAAAAAATCTAGATTTTTTTCAAGATGACAATACACTCTAGAATTTTCTTTGTTTTTGTTTTTAAGATGTGTACTAACATTTTGCGACAGAATAATTAAATATAAAATAATTATCAAAAATATGTTTTATGTGGTTACGATGAACTTTGACCACGTATATCTCCAAGACTTTCAAAGATATCAAAATGAGCATTCTTGAAATTTTAAATAATAGTTTGTACTTTACAGAATCATTAAAATCAATAGTCTATTACTTTGGGCATTGTCTGAAAGTTATTGATTGCATCGATTACATCGATTACATCCAAAACTTTTATTGTAACCACTTTTTTAGATAGTTATTTTATATTTGATTACTAAATGTTAAACCTCTTTCTCCTTCCCATTGCAGCTGGGTCTATGATGCTAGAGAGCCGTGCTGTAGGTTGCCTACCTAAAGACATCACAACGGTTGTAGTGCTGTTGACTATGTTCATCTGTCACGTCCTCTTCACGTGAGACCCACGTGAGGGAAGTAGAACACTGCGGCTAAGTGTGGCTCGGTCCGGAGTCTTTCAGGCGGAGACCGACTCGACCCTCGTCAGGCTGCGGCTGCTGAGGCTGGTGTCTGCTGAGTCATGCTGTGTGTGATTGACGTGCAACTTATGAAACCGTTGGTGCGTTTTTGGCACAACCCCCAAAGCTTACACTTCAAAGAGATGACGTATTGAGTGCTCTCCCCTTTTTTCCTCCCTCCCCCCCCTCAACCCTTCTGTCTCTCTTTCACTGATAATACTGCTGGCGTGTTCGTCTGATCAACAAAAGCCGCATCTCCGAAGCAGGTAAACAGTGAAGCTGTGGTTTCAGGTCTCTTGTTACACCATCAGGACGAGAACGACAAGTAGACCTTGAGATGGAATCCTCTTCTTGTGCTAAGTGAATACCTCGTCAACCATCACCAGGTCTGTTCTCACCTTGGGTACACTACACGTGGACAGTTACCTAGACATATTTCATGACGTCGGAAAGATGGAGGACAAGGTTAAAACCCGGATGAAATGTTTTCCAACAAATTGAGGAGGTTTCAAAAACAGTTATCTGTTTCGAAGATGACATTTAATTGCGCCGTGTGTGTTTGATTGAATTCTTCAGTAGATTAAGGTCCAGATTTTTTCCCTTGATAATCTATACGAGGCAGATGTTGCGAACTGGACGGCAAGCGGGTCGAAGGGGACAGTGATGCTTGATGTGAGGAACAGATAGACAGGATGGTGAAATCTCACAGAGAGTGATGAAAGCCGAGTTTTAAGGCAGCATACTACAAAGAGATGTCTGGAACATTGCAAAGTTAAAATCTGAGAAAATTCGGCGAAAGCCTTGATGGGCTGAATATCTTGATGTTCTTTGTTTACACACTTTGCCTGTATCGTCTTCAGTGTAAGGACTACATCCACATTCTCAGTTTTACAACCAGCACCTACACAGTTTGGGATCGGGGTCAGTCTTTCAAAATACCTACTTCACTAATTCCTAATTATCCACACACTCAAACCCACTCACACATTTACAAGTTTATCTACAGAGTTGGTGTGTGTGAACAAACCTTCTTTCAGTTTGTGTTAAAACCTTTAAAGATTAATCACTAATAGGTAGAACGATCAAAGGACAGACTGAACACAATGAACAACTGGTGCTGCCATGGCTTCAAAGAAAACCTCATCTTCTAAGACCTCGTTTTTGTCATTTTACTGTCAGCACCTCGGGAGGACATTAAAAGGTCAAAAAACATCTTCAGTTGCCTCGGCCAGGATCCCATCTGGCATCGGTGCGAACCTGTGCACAGACCATAAACTCTTGGTGCGGGGGCGAAGTGTTTGGCAAACCTACTTCCAGCTCACAGAGAAGCTGTCTACTTACTGAACTTATTTCCCGTGAGACATTGCCCCTCACAACCTCTACAAACATAGGTTTGTACGATTTACTCGTTTTGCCTTCAGACATTGTGGTCATTGTTTGAAGAATCGTCGGCAACTCGAAACCCTTTTGAAGATGGACGCGGAATTTTTTTTTTTTTTTCCAAAAGGAAGTGGTGTTGATGACGATGAAAGGGTAAAGAGTGTTGATTCATCTTGTTTTTCTGATGAAACTTTAAAGAAGCTGGTTAAACTAACGCATCTCACGTGACATTAAACCATTTTTTTACTTCCGGTTGGACAGGATTGATGTGATCTGTGTATGCGCTCATCGACAGTAGAAGTAGCAGATGTTACACTGCCATTCCATGATGTTAATTCCTTACATTTGTTTGTTACTTTGTTTATTTTGTTTTTGTTTTTTGTTGGTTTTTTTTTGTTTTTAGGTTTTGTTTTTTGTTTGTTTAGTGTTATTTTAATTTATTCTGGTGTTTTGTATGAGCAAATCACTGGTCATTACTAGCAGCTTGTTACATTAGAAATATGTCATGATACTAAAATTAGACGATTCGAGTGGCATAGTAAAGTCCATTGCACTGATTTATTTATTTATTTATTCCTTTCCTGTCCCAATTTGAACCACCTTTACCTCGTAAATTTTTGTCTGCTTTTCCTTCTTTGTTTTATCCAGGTAAGTAAATTGTTGGACGTTTGGCACTCGTTACCCACCACTGTACGAAACTCACCATTCATTCATCATCCATGCACCCTTTACTTGTGTACTAGACATCAGTAAATTATTATTTTTATCTCAGCATCCATTGCAAGTTGCAGTCTCTACCCTGCGAGCTCGACATGAGGGAATATTTACGGACAGAGCCAGAATCAACCAGATTCCTATGTAGATAATTTGATAGTTATTTTTGTTGATGTTTTCTTTGTATTAGACCGAACATGTTTGGTTATGTATTCTTGGATTCTGAATGGTGAAGTGTGTGCATGGGTGTGTTAATATGTGTGTGTGTGTGTGTACGCGTGTATGTAAGAGAATTTTTATCTCACATGCAAGATCAACATGCCTTGCATCGAGTTGTAAATATTTGTTTTTGTATAGCATCTCTGACAGAACTAAGTGTTGATGATAAAGATGCACTATTTACACAGTATCATGCTTGCTAGAGTAATTAAGGACTTAATTAAAGAAATCATTTCCTGGTTTATTTTATCCTGTTCATGTGTAGTCTTTCTCAACGGTTTCGCCACAAAGATTTCTCCTTATAAACCGCGCGGAGATCTGCAAACATATTCAAACAAAAACAAAAAATTCCAGTAAGTGTAACTGAACTCAAATGTGAGACTCAAAAGTAATTATTGCTAATTAATACGATGCTCCTTACTCATCAACTTTGTGGTCGTGAAAATGAGGACAAAACTCCTGGAAATTTTAGTTCTGTCCTTGTCTGGGAAACCAACAGGTAATAAACAATTTAACTACTTTATTTTTTTCTTCTTTTTGTCGTTTAGCTTCTGATATTTTTTGTTTAGGGCTTTTCGTGTTTTTTAACTAAATTTATTTCAGGGCTTCTCGGTTTGTCCATTTCCCCATTTTTATCCTTTTTTTCTGGCCGTTTCTCTCCGATTTTCTTATGATTTGGAATAATTATCTCTAGTTAAGCTTTTCCGCTTGCTCTTCACTATTTTTGTCTTTGATTTGTGTCTTCTTTCTATTATTCCTAACAGTCTTTGACACCATATTTATTATTTCTTTCCCTTGTTTGATTTTTATACTTCCCAGATAAAGGATAACATTTAATTTTGTCACTCTTCATTTATATCTTCGCACGATCCTTGCTTCATTAAATAAAGAAAGACTATTTTGTTCTTAAAATTCACTTATTCTGTGTAGAATGTTTAGACAGCTGTGTATCTGATACCTAGATTTTCAGAGTGTTTTGGAATTTGTTCTCAGGGTGAACGACATCGGATGTTGTGAAATAAATTATTGATTTTCCACAAATGAAAGTAGTGTCTTTTATATTAAAAAGTAAAACACAAATTATCATATTTGATACAGCTTTATAATTATTTTGAAAACAACAGACAAGTCAAGGATATCATACCTCATCATTAAAGGACCTGAGAGGGGCGAAAAAAAAATAATGAATGGGTAAATCTGAGTTCAAGAAACATTAGTTCCCAAAGCTGGGTAGATAGATACCTTTCCTTCAGTTCTCGAGATGCAGGTTCTGTAAAACTCACTAAGCACTAAAGAAGTCGGCAAGACTGATGATGCACGGATGTACATGGATAAGTTTACACAACATGAAAAAAAGTGTCTTGCTCTAACCTTTACCTAGTTACCCACTTACCCACTCCTTTGATAATAAAAGAAATAAAACTGTTTGCACAACTCAAATTTGTTTGGATTGCTTAAAATATATATAATAGGGTTCAACATCTGTTAAAGTTAAATATTTTGTGTTACAGCCCGTTTGTTGGCAGACAGTAGTGTAAACCACATGCGAACCTCAGGAGCTGCTGGCATGATTCCTGCTGGACAAAAACACAAAAACACAAAAACACACGAGCGAGAAATAAAATAACCGATGTGAATGCAAATGTAGTTAAATCTTCCAGACTGGTCTGGCCTTCCTCGGCAGACCGAGAAAATTTCGATGAACAGACAGAAGCCTCGTTTCTGTCTTTTATGGGACCAACTTGCACGAGGGAGATAAGAGGAAGAAGTTAATTTTCTCTCGAACGTTGCACGTGTCTATGATATTCTTTTGTTTATGGCTTTCATTGATACTTTGTATACATTTACATACACGAACCCACACGCATTCACACACACACACACTATCTTAGTCTCTTGAGGTTACTGGACCTCAAAAGAAGTACTTAGTAAGGTAGACTCTAAATGAAAGGAGGGACCGCGGAGAGATATGTGCCATGAAGAGAAAAACTGGATTAACCGCCCGAGTTCGCCGACTTAATCTCCAGGCGCAAAAGGTTGATGGAAAACTTGGGGAAGACCGAATGGCATCTTTACAGGCAGCTGCTGCCTCTAACCGCTGGCTTGTTCACAGTTATTAAAAAATCCCTCCCCCCTTTCATTTATTTAGCTTCTTGTGACCCTGACGGATTCGTATGACGGATGAAATCCAGACGACGGTGTGAGGATGAAAGCAGCCTCCTGACCGTTAAGTTTGGATTCAATCCCGAGGCCCTGTCGTCTGTCGTCTGCCAGCTTTTCTAGCATTTGTCACTTTTTGGCGGGGAATGTCCTCGGTGGCGGGAGTTCATTGGCTGCTTGGACGGTCATATACTCTCTCGTGCGGCAGACGGAGGGAAGATGGAGATGGTGCGAAGGACGAGATGAGTGCGAGTGGAGAGGACGTTGGTAGAAAAGGGGGAATGTTCAAGTAGTGTGTTTTTCTGTCTGGTCAGTGTATACTTTCACCTTTAGGGTTTAGTTGTGGGTTAAAACCTTGGACCTAATTTGTCCTCCAACCTTCCATCACGTGTTCTTATGCGCTGCCCACATGATACACAGTCCTTCTTTGCCCACATGATACACAGTCCTTCTTGCTCTGCCCACACGTTTTCATCAATCCTATCCCACCCACAGTTTTTCCAACCCACCCCCACACCGATTTAACAAACAAAAAAACCTTTATCTTTCTTCGTTTACAATGACTAAACCAGCAAATTGACATTTTCCTTCAGGATAAGGATGGAGAGGATTTTTTTATCCACAAAAGAGAGAAAGTGTCAATTCCCATACAATTTCAGCGATCGCAATATTAGATGGAATGGTAATTGATTTTGCTTTTAGGAACGAAGTCAGCGATTGCTGCTCGACTGAAAGTGAATAGACTGCCATTACACAAGCGCCTCCCCTCCGAGATTGTAATCAAATTTGACAGGAACTTGACAAACAGAGCCGTTGTGTTTCATTCGATTAGGTGTTTTTGTTATTCTTTTCCCCCGTGGAGTATGGAGGACCGGCAGGTCACAGGGCTATACTTTTCCAGCCTGGTATTGATGCCTTGGTCGATGAAGGCGACGAAATTTAATTTGAGTATTCGTTAAACAAGGATTAGACACGTTTAGTGTGGATGACAGAAAAGCTCTTTCCCTCTGTCACCCTCTCTTTCTCTCTTGTTCTTTCTTTCTTCCTTCCTTCCCTCGCTCGATCCCCTTACCTTCCCATCTCACGTCGTTGTCTGTCTCTCCCTCATTCCTTCTTCAATAAGAAGTCCACAAAAGGACGCATCGTTCGGTATTTCCCTCAGTAAATCATATCTGTAGTACAGAGTAGAAGAAGAAATAAAAACAGTCCTGTTTGGAATATTTCTGAGATGCAGAGATTTGCCGATTCCGAGGTTTCCTGGGCTACAAGGGTCGGGCTTGTCTCTGGAGACTGCTTTTAAGATCGGCATTCTCCTGAGAAATGAGAAAGCCCTCCCTGTGAAGTATTCTCACTTTTGAGAAGTCAGATAAAACGGGGATTTAATCCACTTCTCGTTAGAGCAGATATTAAAAAAAGAAGTTAAAGACCTGTTGTTGTGTGTGTGAAAGGATATCTCTATTCTAACACCTGTGATGACGTTGGTGTCTGATAATCTCAATGAATTCGTTGTTAATGCTGTAAACTAATTAAGGGTATATATTTATTCTTATGAAGAGAGTGCGTCGATGTGTGGTGGTGGGGGTGTGGTGTTTATGTGCACGCGCTGGGGTCGTATGCATATCGACAATTCCTTCGTCTACAGGTGTGAATGGTGACTGTAAATGAAAATCAAAACTGATAATTTTTACAAAGATTTGAGCGTGATGGACACGGACAGACAGACAGACAGACAGACAGACAGACAGACGGACGGACGGACGGACGGACAGATAACAGCATTTCAAACTGTGTGTTATTCCTTCTAGGGAAAGGTTGCATGCTAGTATCAATGTAACCATAATGACTCAAAAACGACCTGTTGGCATCAACCACTTGTCTGTGGAGCATCAAGCACGTGCACGTGAATCACTGACATGTCCACCATCTCCAGTACTTGATCACACGTGCATCACATTCACGGAACAAGAGTTCTCCATCACTCTACCCTCCTGACAGTCGCTTAACTCAATAAACTTTGTTCTCAAATAAAGGGGTAATGTCACAGCTGACAATAAAATAACAGTTACAAGAGTTCACAGGAGAAATCAGTCAGGTCAGCAGGTGTACCTAATACAAGATACAATCTTCAGAAGTTTATGTCTGTATAAGTGTCTAAGACTGCGGTGAACTGAGCAACTAATATAAATGTAGACGGTTTGATTGAGAATGTATCAGACTAATGTAGGTACTAGCTAGGAGGAGAAACGAGAGAAAATAAAAAAATAGAATGGTTTCCGTTTGAAAAGGCCTAACAAATAGGTATAAACAGTGAATTCTTAATATTTTTTCAGTTTTTCTTTCTTTCTTCTTTTTTTCCTTATTTCCTTACATTTTTCTGTATGTATGTATGTATGTCCTCTTTCCTGCCTGGCCAACAATTTATTTCTTATTTCTTTTGTGCATCGTGCACAACCGTTTATTTTCCTCAGGCATTGTTTTTTACGGACTTAGTCTGATCGATGAGTACATGTCCGTGCAATCAACATTGATTTCTTCCCGACAATTGAGTACCTGGCACGGATGTTGTTCTTTCTTCAGCTAATTGAAAGCAAATTCAGAGACCTATTCCTGGCTTGTTTATACCCCGAATGAGGGAAATAAGATTATTTGTTTACTGAACAAAATAAAAGTAACGCATTGATGAATAAAGTAGTCCTGGCGAACATTTTACATCATGTGTTTCGGGTACAGTAGCTAATTTAGCTTGATGTTAGTACAAAGCAAGTCTACTAGGCATTTACATAACACTAAAGCTGTGTTGTGAAGAGTGAGGGATGAAGAAACATTTATTTTTAATTTGTTCCTATATTTTTTTACGCCCCAGGAAGTGTGTTTTCGAGATAAGGGTAATCACTGTGTTTAAATACTCTTTTCCCCATCACACAATAACAAATTAGCAGAAAACATATACAGTAACAGACTACATATCACATTCCTGCTTCTTTGAAACGACAAAGTCCCTTTGTTGCTGTGGGGAGGGTCAGCTAAGTGTGTTACATCCTACCAGTGAGACACCGCGGAATGCTAACGATGATTCCTTCTCAAAGACTCGCGGGAGGATTTCTGGGGGGACGCCACGTCTGGTGCCATAAACCACACTCAAAAGAACTCGTTAACTTGGAACAGTTTTTGTAGAAAAAGTACTTGCTCCGTTTGCTATCAGGTCTGCTTCTTGTTGTCTAATTACTGCCTTGTCCAGCAACAAATTGTTACCCATGGACCACAGAAGAATTATTTTAAAGACAAGGCATCATCCGGAAAAATTGATCCTCAACATTAAGACCAAGAAATCTTAGACATCCTACATGTCTTTCTAAACTTGTAGAGAGGGGAAAAACAGGGACAGAAAAAATATTTGAATGTAGCACCACGACAACCAGGAATAGAAGCCATGTTGGGAGAATCAAATTACAAAGGGACTGAAGTTCTCTGGAAAGGGTTCTATTGGTTTTTCGGGTAATTTAATCGAAGGTTTTCTGCATCCTCATCCTACAAGCGTGTTTTCAAATTAGCACGATCAGTACACAGACTAGGTCGATGTCGGTAAGAATGCAATGGTGGTGCGGATATGGAAAGAATCAACAATCTTATTGCCACAAAGGTCAAATGAAAACTTGAAGTAATTTGAGACACAAACTATCTTCGATTATGTTTATCCTGACACACATAAAATATTTTTGTTGTTGTTAAAGAGAGCGGCGGGAAACACTAGTCAGGAGCGAGTGTGATCACAGAAAGCTCATCCTACGAGACTTCAGGAAACCGAATTTTTAAGAACTGATTAAAAAACCAAACTAATTCGGACAGCCAAAGAGATCAAGTGAAAAACGAGCTCTTTATATTAAAAAGGCTAAGATTGCACAATCTGATTTAAAATTAAGGAAGAAAAGAGATATGTAGAGAGTCTCACACCAGAAAAAACCTGGTTTCCTCAAGTTGTGAAGACATCGCCTACACCATCAAAAAGTCGGTCTCAAGCTAACATGTGACAGCTTTGAATTAAAATAGTAAACATTTAAGGCTAACCAGAATATAAATGTGAATGCAGCTAGTGTAGGTGTAGTTCATTAACAGACACTCATTCTTAAAACCACAATTTGAAAGTTCATTTCCGTTCACAAATTAACAGATGGGTTGAGCGCAGGTCAAACATCAACTCCTTTACTCTTAACGTTATGTTCTGTTTACTTGCTAAAGAACTTTAAGTTTCGTAATTTGGCTGTAACATATAATACGAAGATCGATGGTGTTATCGTAGTCCGCAGTGGAAACCTAAACACAACCATCTTTGCATGTATAAAAGCCCCAGTAATTAAAGAAACGACTGACCTGAAACACAAGAGAGACAGGAAGCATAAATCTCTTCAAAACAATTCATGTTTTGTTATTCCACTTGTGCTCGTAATTGCTATGATTATAGATGATAATATAAATGAAATCTTTGTATCTAGATGTGCTTTGTGTTCTTAGCTATGATGTTTGTATTATACAGAAAAGAACACTGTGACAAATGTTTTTCCATTTTGAAGATGGCATAATGTACTTACATGTTTCTTGAGTTTCGTGGTCGTGAACTATAAACTTTACATGCATTTTTGAGAGCTTGATGGCAAAGCTTTTGAAAGTTTTATAATAAATAGCATGCATAACAAAAAGGAAAAATGTATCTTCAAAGTCCTCTAATTTATTATACATTGAACAACGTATATCCTGTACACGAAATCGTTGGTTTCGTATTTTTGCACTGATGTTTATGAGAGTCTAACTTAAATGAAACACAGAGAGAGAGAAAGAGAAAGAAAGAAAGAAAGAAAGAAAGAAAGAAAGAAAGAAAGAAAGAAAGAAAGAAAGAAAGAAAGAAAGAAAGAAAAAGTGAGACAGACGAAAGAAAGAGAAAAATAAAATGTAAGTAAACAGACAGCTGCAATCAGCGCTGTGGGGTCTGTTCCAGAGATGCTCAGAGAACATTTCCCCAAAGCAGCAGCACCCGAGTCTTTAGCGACTGTGGCGCCAGCAGCCGGGTGACGGAGGTTCGTAAACTCGGGGGAGACCGCAGCACGACATACCGCACCGACGTGGCTAGCACCTAACGGGAGGTAAAACCAAAAAGCTATTCTCGCGTCCCGAGACTGATGCGAGATTATGACGTGTGTCGGCGCTAAATCATAAAGCGCACTTAAAACGTTAGACGGTCGTGAATGGAACTCGAGACAATGCTCGCTGACTGACGTGCTGTTTGCTTGCTGGGTTATCTTCATCTCATCGCACTCTGCTTCAAGCAGCCAACTGGTAATAAGCTGTGTCTCCCATCCCCATCTCTCCCACCCCCCAGGCCCTACTTTCGCTCTTTCCCTCGATTTCAACTCCACTTATAATAACGTCTTTACAACACACTCAAGTCCCTCTTTTTCACAAAACATTTTTCCTTTTCTTCTTCTTTGAGCAAGGAAGCGGGGTGTTTCACTGTCGAGTTTACTGCCAACTCTGACAACATCGCCAGGCACGCGACGGCTGCTAAACCCCCGTGTGACGTCAGATAAGGGAGTGCACTCTGCGTGGTAAATCCGTGCATGCGCTGTCATATGCTTTAGTTAGGTCCAGGGATCTTGCAGAACTTTGGAGAAAAGGGAGTTAACAGTCCATGACTACAGAGAGGAGCATGACTACAGGGAGGAGAAGTGAGTTGGGGTGGGCGGGTGTGGGTGGGCGTGTAGGGGGGAGGGGAAGCGGGTGAGGTGTGGGTATGCGGACGGGTGCCTGGAGAGCGTGCACACAACAGTCCGTGGAACATTAACTTCAGTCAAACTGGCAAATGCCAGGAGTGAGTTGCTTTCAGACGGCGGGACATACATACTCCTAACTCCTACCTTCTCACTTCTTTCATTCATCCCCCCACAGTCCTCCCTACCCCTGTCCCTCGCTCCAACTCCCTTACTTTTCTGACGAGGGCTGTTACAACACTTGAGCAGTATGACTGTACACGTGAAACACTGATCTCTAAACTTTGGACCTTACCAAGTCATCTGTGAGTTTTCCAATGGAAGATCGCTGTGAATTCAACTCTTTCTACTGCTTGCTGCTGCGAAATTTTGCTTGAGTGAGTGAGTGATCGTTTTTTAAATACGATTAGGGTTTGGGGTTAAAAGAGTTAAGGTTAAAATACTCTAAGGATGCGGTGGAGGATGGAGAGGGGTGACAAGTAACAGAATATGCAGAAAATCCAGATAAGGACACGCTCCGTTGCCCCCAAACCGTGAAAAGATAAAAACTTCATAACACCCAAAAATCTCAAAGATTCTGGCAAAATAACCAAAAAGCACACACGTGCACGCACACACACACACACACACACACACAAGTAGCAATGTTGCCAGACGGTTTACATCAAACGCTTGATGTCTCACTCTGACAGCAGGATGCTTCATCATGTTTTCATATTTATAGCAATCAAATGGCCACATTTGCTAACATATGTTGCAATCTTGGAGCCAGACATTGCAAGCCTCTCCTCCCTTCCACTCCACTCAAGCACTTATGCAGTCTCTTAAAAGACTGTTTGCACAGCATGTTTATACAAAAAATATTTTATCAACCTTTAGAAGTTATTTGTAAGTTGTTTCTAGTTTGCAATTAAGGTTTATTTCTGCCACAAATGCATTCAGCTAAAAAAGAAAAATTTGCTTCTGTTGCGGTCTCTTGGTAACTAATGAAGTGTAACAAAAATGAAAAAAAGAATTTGAGGACAAGGTTTCTGCAAGCTCACAGGCCAAGGTGAGTCGAGCATGAAATGAGTTTCCAAAAAGTTAACGATGGGTTAATAAAACCGAGTGTGTTCATTAGCTGTGTACAAGTAATGCGCTGATTTTTTTTTTTTTTTTTTTTTACAATTTATTTTTAAAGTAAATCCTGAGTAGGATGAAATTAGTGAGGGCAGAAGAGGTCAACAAGACAGTTTGAAATTGATGCTAATGAGCTGAAGTCGGAAAAAAAATCACGTGATTCATTCGGTCTCGTTATAGAGGGGGAGAATAAACTGTAGTAAAGAAGAGGATTTTATGTAAATGAACTTGTTGGTTTGTCAAAAATAAAATTTATTTCAAACTAAGAACAAAATTAAGAGTGTTCCCTTTTTGTTAGTTTGACAAGAAGAAGAAGATAACTATAAACATTGTTTCGCTGTACAGACGGAGGACAAAGGACAAGTACCACTGGCCAAGTGATGAGGTTATGTATATGTTGTGTAGTTGGAAGTCACTGCCCATCGTTTTCCGACCTTCTCCACCCCGAATACAATCACCCAAATCTTGGCTGAGGATGTACACACGTCGTCAACCAATCATCTGCACTTGCCAGGGAAGAAGTCTCCTCGTGTGGTGCAGATTACACCGAAGAGTTGTAGCTGCTGTCGGTACCATGAACAGCACACATCAACGTGCTGAAAAGCAGAAACAATTCTTTCATCGCCATTCCGCTCTTATCCATTCCTCCACCGCAGGAGGGAGGACCAAACAAAACAAACAAAACAAAACTGTGTATGACCCGACTACCATCAGGTCCTTATCGACTGACATGTTTCCGCCATGGAGTTATCTTTTTTCGTTTGCTTTTACATTTTCTGCCCGCACACCCTGGATAGCAGGACTGCACGTGTCGATGAATGCGCATGCGTCGTAATCTGCAGACAGACTGGCTATCTTTATACATCCCTTTGAAAGAGGATTTCGTTCCGTCTGTTAAAACAGAACTGACGCAACATCCGGGGTATCTGTGAAGAACGGGAGAACTGCCTCGTACAATGAGAATAAGGATGTTACTCTTTTAAGCGTTCATGCAAAAAATATTCTCTTTCTAGCATGTGGTGGAGGGTTGGCGGTCGTCACGGGAGGTATGTGTGGAGTTGGTGTGTGTGAGAGCTGACTGAGACTTGTTGTGCTCCACTGACTGGTTGATGATGGGTTAGCTCTCTCTCTCCCTCTCCTCTCCACCCACTGTCTCTGCCGGTTCTTCATCATTCAGTTAGGAATTCATGGTTACTTGCAGTAAGAGGTTTTTTTCATCGGAGACGAAGAAGTCAGATAATGTTTTGAAAGAGGATCACAATGTGTCAATGAATACTAAAGATGCGAGACAAACACGTTTATTGGTCCAACAACATTTTGTTCACATGCAAAAAAATCAACAGAGTTTAGGTTTGTACAGTTCAATGGTTATGTATTCATGAACACGGGTTCCGATGTGTTACCTGTGTCTTGTTTCCCACCGCTTCCACTCCACCTCCAGCGTGTGTCAGCCGAACGAAGTCACGTGACATAAAAGACACAGGCAGCAGATTGTTGTGCTTGTAACACAGGATACTGTTTTATATGTTGTTCTTGTTATATGAGCTATAGTTTCTTGCGCCAGAGCAGGTTTAGAAGTCATTCCCAACATGTATGTTGAAAGACGACTTTGTACTGAGAGAGAACTAAGAATGTTGATAGAGATAGAGAGACAGACAGGGAGAGAGGGCGAGAGTGAGAGAGTTTGTTATTTATGTTACCCTAAGTGTCTAGAAACGTTTTCCTACTTCATGATTCATTTTCTTTTCTTGTCCTTTTTCTCTCTCTCTCTGTTTTTAATCTCCCTTTCTCCCTCCCTCTCTCTCTGTGTCTACTGTCTCTCTTTTTGTATTATTGTCCTTTTTCACGTTGAAGCAATAGTTACTACCACTCAACACGCGCAAGAAAAATACAGCAAGTAAGTTGGCCTAATGACATACAGACTAGTCCGCTACTGACAGCACTGGGGAGATAACTGCATACCTGGAAGGGACACAATCAAGCTTGCCATTTGGAAGATCCCGACGGGAGATATTCAAAGCGAACCAGGGAAACAATCTCTTCATCTCACAGTGGGATGACAGGGAGATATCGTTCCTTGCTCTAGTAGAACCATCGCTAATGACATTGAAGCAAACGCTTAACCTGAATAGTTTGAATCAGGTGTCGTGGGTTCGTAGTTCGGTTTCGCTATACGTCTTTCTCACTGAGACATTTTTTTAACCATGAGCTTCCTATAGGGATGGGATATGGCGTTGTTATGAAAGTTTACTTTATTATCATCATCATCATCATCATCATCATCATCTTGGTTTTTTTTTTCTAAAACCCCTCCCATTCTATAGCTCAAATTGATGACGCTTTAGAACTATGAGAAAATGGGTTTAAGTTATTTCCCAGCGGATTATTGTTATAATAAAACTCACCTGATGTCTCTGTCTTTGAACATCTGCCAGAAATGAAGCCTGTCTTCCTCTTTTTTAAAAAAAAATATGTGTTGTGATATTCTCGGTGTTTCACTTCACTTTACAGAGTTACTTGCTGTCCTGCTGGTCTATTGACGGGGTTGCGTTGTGCCTGAAAGTAATCACACCACCTTGATTGAAAAACAATATTAATATTTTTTTCAGTCTCTTGCCGGTATGTTCCAACAGGAGTTTCGCAAATGAGCGTGCCTTGCAGGCCACTTTAATTTAAAAACATCGTTAAAGAAATTTTTTTTTAATGTTGGCAGCAAGCTCTAGGAAAAGCAAGAGGAGTGGAGAAGGGTGGTCTCGAGATCACTGTTCTCGTTGTTGCCAGCTGGCACGCGCCTGTCTGAAGCACGAGCGGACCTCAAGCATGCCGTGCACCCGTGCACCACTCCGTGGAAGGTTGTCTTTCATCTCAGTTCTAAAACAAACCTTTGTCCCATTTCGTCCTAAAGTTAGTTGATTTTAAGTGCTTTTGGCTTATTTTTAATCTTAACTGCTCTATTATTTTTCTTTCTCAAGTTCTCTTGGCGTTTTTTTTCTGTTCATTTCTTTTTGCTTTGGGGATTTTTAAAAACACTGTCTCTTCTTTCTTTTGGTTTGTTCTTTGGTGTTTATTTATTTTATTCTTTTTCATTTCTTTGTTTTAGTTTGTTTGGTTGATTGGTTTTTATTGTTATGTTTTATTTTTCCTCTAATGTTTCCTCTGTGTGGGTCAAAAAAATATTAGATATAATAAATACACTGTAATCCCTTCAGCGCAGTCAGTTTACTATATGTCTAGAATATCATGCTGCTTTTTTAATAATAATAATAATAATAATAATAATAATAATAATAATAATAATAATAATAATAATACAGCACATTTGTATGGCGCCATTTGCTTTAATGTGTTTAGGGTTAGTGTAATGTGTTTAATGCTCATTACAAAACTAAACAAAAAATATTGAAAGATATCACACGACGGTCTGATACTTTCTTCATAAGCGAACACACACACATACAAGTAAACTTTGTTATTATTACTGTATAATCTTGTGGACCCACACGCAAACATCCACACACGCTCACACATTCACACAATCACACACACACACAAGTGCGGCCTAGACAATGCAATGACTGACTACAGTCAATATGGCTAGCCTCTCATGTCGATATTCTCCAAGACCAGACCACTTCAAAAAGCCTTTCCCCTAACGACTGTCGGAGGAGACCGAGCTACCTACACACAGCACCAGAAGAAGGCGACATCTCGCCCACTCACGCCTTCTCTCGCGGTCCTCCGCCATGACAGTTGGTTGACACTCGCCCACACACCTTGACTCTTCCTGATTCTTGATGTCATCTGTGTGGGTGCACATGTTAATCCACGCTGTTTGATGGCATTTGTGAATCTTTAAGAATTATCCTTTATAATCCAGGGAGGTATTTCAATCCCTCCTCACTTCCTGTTTCATTTCCATGGTTTGACTTATTTGTCCTGCTGACTTATTGTTGTTTATTATCTTTTCGTTCATCGTACTTAATCCGTGGCCTTCAAGCGTATTTGCTTCTCCTTTTAATCACACACACACACACATGGAAAGAAAGAGAATAAAGAAAAAGCCTTCAACATAAATAAAAATTGTTTATTTTATTTTTACTGTTTAATCGTCGAGCGAACTAAAGTTTAAAACAAACAAAACAATGCCAAAAAAGATATTTTTACGCTTTCAAATAATTTCACTGTATTAAACCCGACTCATATAAAAACTCTATTTTTATATATCTAGCTTGATTTTAGACACGAAAACCTATTTAATTCCAAACTGAAGCCATTGTCTCTGAATGAAGCATCATAAATAACGGTATTTAGAATAACACGATTCGCGATAACTCGACATCAGACGGCTTAGAAGATGGTTGCAAGAAATGTGTCGTCTGTATAATTCCTCGGCCATTTAAGGATTTGTTTTCTAATCTCACTCATTTTATTTCTCTTGTTTACTCTACTGTGGTAATGTGACTATACAAGTGCGTTGGCCGTTTTCTGTTTTTTTTTTTTTAATCTTTTTTCTAACAGAGAAGTGAATAAAGGGGAGGTAATGAGAAGGGAGGTAATAAAAGTTGAGAAGAAAACGTGTACAGTCGGCAGTCTGGAGTAAGTATATTGTCCGAAGTATCCTGATGTTGGAGACAGTCTGGAGAAGATCCTGTCAACAAGCCAATAGCTTTCAAATGGAGTTTAAGCGTCTCACTCAAACTCGCAGCTGCTTCTTCTTTCTCTGCAACAACTTAAAAACTTCCGAGACATGTTGAAGAGCTGTTGAGTTGAACGAGCAGCTACAATCTTCATGCACCTTCTTCGCTTTCATCCTCTCTCCTTTAATGTCCCCAGTGGATGTGTTTCTGTGTTTTGCGTTAAAAAGGGAAATTGTGTTGAACATGAAGGGTTGAATGCATGCAGATGACTTTGACCTGTGAGACTTACGTGTGTTTTAAATGCAAGGCCACCCTCGTCGGTCCTTCGAAAGATATTGTCCTTCAAATGTGATGTGATGTCACTACGGTTTGGGCTACAAAAAGTCAGACTTACAATTCAGCAATGAAATCAGTCATGTTGCCAATTACCTGAATTATGTGATCACATGTCATGACAAAATACTAGGTATTGACTCTCAGGTACTTTGCTCGAGCGGAGCCCGTTACTTTTGTGTGTGTGTATGTGGAGGGAGGTATTGTGTACGTGTATGTGTGTGTGGATGTGTGTGTTGGGAGGTGGGGGGTGGAATGTATGTGTGTGGAGGGGCAGTATTGTGTACGTGTGTGGGGGGTATGTAGGTGCATGTGTGTGGATGTATGTGTGGGTGGAGGGGGATGTGTGTATGTGTGAGTGTGTGTTTTGATGATCAGACTACTAGTCTCAGGGTAAAGTAGCTAAACAATACATGTAAACTTCATTCAAGTCTCTCCAATTACACATGTAAGTAATACAGTGGCAGGAACAAAGGTGGTCGAGATAACAGAAGAATTAGTGGACCAGCAACCCCATCCCCGTGTCGGTTTACCTCAGTCTGATCGAGAGCAGCTAAACATCCAGTTCGTCTTGAGGTTCGGCATTCTCTTTATGAAGGATAAAGCTTATTTGATTATGGTGCTCAAAACTTCTAGAAAGAATATTGGTTGGTTTTTTTTTTTCACTAAAACCACTAAGAGATCTTTACACCAGGAGTGTGAGGTTGAAAGCTGTCAGCATCATCAGAGACCGCTGCCACCCACTACATCACTATTTCTAACTAGTACCCTCTGACAGATGGACACAGGTGGTCAGGGTTAGAGTCTTTTCATCAAATACTTCTTACTCATGAACAGGATTGACCATTGAACCTTTGTTATTGTTGTTTTTTGTTCATTTTTATTTTAATTTATCTTAGGAACACGAAACACTAATCATGGTGTGCCTCTATCAGTCGTCGATGAATGGTTGTGTGTGTAACTGTGTTGGTGATTGAGAGTGACTGCACATTTGTTCTAATTTACTACTTATCTGCCCTCAACAAGGAAATCTGTGTGTCTCTGTTGTGAACAAAAATAGATAATAAAGACGGCTTGAACTGTAAGACGAAAGGGAAGTAATCACAAAACTTTACCATTGGTTGTTTCTTTTTACGATGACGGTTTTCTCCCTTGTGCTTGCAAGTCAGCGTTGCCAAACTGCTACAAGAAATGCATGTGTTGAAAAGCATCCTTTGTGTTTCAATAATTATAAACTATTCGCACGTAAGGAGACAACAGAGTTTGTAGGTCTAATTTACAACTGTAGACATCATTGGAATGTTACTTTTACAGTGGTGTAGGAAAAAGGGGAAAGGAGAGGGCAGCACCCCCTTAATTAAAACAGATACAGAGGGAGCAAGAATGTGAATGTAGTTCACTCTCAGAATGTGATTTGCCACTGTTTTAGCCTCACCACAAGATATACAGGTAGGCCTAACAGACAGGACTGATCAGGTCATGGTATGATTATTGTATTTTTACTTATGATGTTCATTTATTCATTCTTATTGTTATTTTTAGGTATTAAGAATGGGGACAGGAAATGAAGGAAGTGGATTTTTAGAATACTTTTCCAACATTTTTGTGACCAAAACAGTACAGTTTTTCCCACCCTGTGTGTGTGTTTGTGTGTGTGTGTGTGATATGCATGCACACACTCATTCACACGTAGAGGAAGAAGTAGACTGTGCAGCTGTGCTGCCACTAGAATGTCTAAATCCCTATTTCCTCTTATGTCACACAGCCATAAGAAACATGCGCTTTGTGGTTAGAAATCCTGCTTAGCGATGGAGGATTAAGTAAATGCTTTTATTTACTTTTAAGGAATGCAGAACATGCAACATAAAAATAAACTTTTGCAAATTCATTGCGTAAACAATTTAACTATGCGCTATAGGTTATGCCATTCTCAGTTTGCCTCTTAGAAATATGTTTGGTTGTACAGTACAAAACTGTAATACAAAGAGATGATGACATAAGTATTGACATAATAACAATACATATTATTTTAATGTTACCATTACAACTGTTCATTTTAAGAATGTCAGGAATACTAAACTCTTATTGTTTCCTTAGATTACAAATTTCATATACAAAGTGAGAAGCAATACATTCTGTTTACTTTAAAATGAATTCAAAATATGTGAGGTATGAAATGATTAAGGAGGCATTAGCCTTGTCTAACTGCTGGTCTGCGCGAACCCAGACAACAAAGTACATTTAACAAAGTTTGATACTCTCTTTGCTTTAATCTTCCAAATGGACAACAACCAATAAAAGATGAGGTACACACATTCTCTCTATCTCTTTCTCCCACTCTCTATGTGCTGTTCATGATAATGATATAATAATAGATAAAGACAGATATGCAGACAAACTCACACGGATTCAGAGGCATAGCGATATAGTAGTTGTCTCTAATCATTGCGTAAGCTTCCAACATTGACAAGGCGTCTTGGCAACAACAATGCTTTCCTTACAGATATCACTGACAGGAATCCCTTGTTTATTGTATATCAGGAGAATGGGAAGATTGCAGTGAGCCCTTTGTTCAAGCCACTGACAGCTATGAGAGTCAAGGTGAGTGAGTAGTGAGTCATGCAGACCTCGCACGCACGTACATCTGTGAGTGTTGAAATGTGAGTGAAAATGTCATCATGCTTTCGAGCAAAAGGAAGAGCTACAGATTGACCAGTAAACCATGCATGAGCACTGCAAAAGCTTTCTCTTTTTAATAGAGTTGAGGGATCAAGGGAATTATCTCCGAGCCAGAAACAATAGCTTTCCTGGGCCAGCCTGACCTCTGAAACACGCTTGAACTTACTGCGAACACAATTACCACCGGGTGAACCCACCGACTAACATTCACCATTAGAGTTAATTATTCCCAGTGCATGATGGGAAATAAGGCCTGACAGGAGCCAAACAATTGTGAGAAGATATAAGAGCATAGGAAAGAAGTGGGGTAGGGGAGATAACGTCTGGTGGAGTCTGATGAAGGGAGACAACATCGCACAGCAGCATACAACATCACAGAATGCCCAGTCTGGAGGATTCTCGTTTGCTTTTTTTCTGTTTTTTCTTTTTAATTAGTGTGTTTATTTGCTTGTCTGTAAGCGTTTGCTTATGGAGAATGTGGAAGATGCGACCTGCTGAAATATTTCCATGAGTGTGGTCAACAGAACCAAAAGATCAATCAGTGATCCTAAAGAGTTTGAACACGGAGTGAGGCCTCAACGATGAGAGACAAGGATGTTTCTTCCATTTTACAACAAACTGTGTCAGCTTCGATTTTTAACCGAAGTGATGTCCTGTTATCTTAGTCTGTCACTACTTTGATCATCACCTAAACTGAATAAAGACGAGCGATTTCCAAAATACTGGCTTGCTCTTTGAAATATTTCTAGCCTAGCATATTATCTTATATATTATTGTTATTATTCTACCTATCGGTGCTCATTAAATTACTCTACATTAAAAAGAAAATTTAAAAAAAATTTCTTAAATCTTTGTTATTTCTTGCTCCCTAAGGAGAAAAAGGTGAGAGAAAGCACAGTCTTGTATTAGATGTGCACAAGATCAGAGGTTTCACTGTGCAGTTGATTGACTTCCTAGTAATTATCTTTATTTGCTTATATTTGTCTTTCTTTCCGTGTGTCTATCGGCGCGCTTGCCTTCCTGCTACTTTAAAAAAAATACTTTGTCCTTTGTTCTGTCACTGTTCAGACTTTGTACATACACAGCACTTTAATAATTGTAAGCAACTGCTTTGTCATTTTTATACAATTAACCGTCGCCTTTGGCCACTTAATGGCAAAAACAACACAATCATTCTCTCTAAAGGTCTGCCTATACTGTAAATGCTTAATTCTAGTTTACAGAGTATACTTCTACCTACCCTTACCTCACGGTGGCTCAACCGAGTTTGTATGTGATGTGGATGTCTTTGGGCCTACGTGCAGGTGTTACTTTCTGTAAATTGTAATAGCAGTAGTACTAGAAGTAACCTGTCAGATTTCCATGCACTGCCTGGAAATAAAGCAGTCAGAAACTCAACTGCGTAACCATTAGCAACAACCAGTCGAACAAGCAAAAGCAGTTCCAGGTTAAAACACATACAATCTCGTCCGAAGAGTTAGACCTAGCGGTACACCACACAATCTCAAAGTAATTCGAAGCCGCATTTTTTTTTTTTCATTCATTTCTATTCCCTCCCTTTGTCCCCCTGGCCTTGATTCTGTCACGCCGGAGAATGTTACCGCACTTTTTGTTGGTAGTGAGTGGGGCTGCGTGCAGGTGGGGCTCTTGTCCACTCCGGTCAGATGTTCTTCGTGCCTCGATTGTCAGCACCACCTTTGCAAGCAAGCACAGTGACTTCGGCATCGGTGTCGCCCCCTCAGAACAGTCTCAGGATGTGTAGGACCAGCTCTTGTCTTTCTTGGAAGGCCTTGCTGTCGTCTTTCTGTTAAGATGTCGTCGACGACACTCGCACCGATTTGTTTCTGTTGTTATTTCTTTTCTTCTCTCCCCCAGTCAGTATTTCCACGTGATTGGGTTGCGGTACTTCGGCGGCGGGGCCGACTTGCTGCGTCGGTAGCTGCTCCACATAAAGGAACGTCGCCAACTGTTGTTGGTGTTGCTTGTGCCACCGCCGCCACCGCCCTCCGCGGACCGCCCTCCGCTACCGCCATCTCCCGTAGGGGCCAACTTCTTGACCGTCTGGTCCTCACTGACCCATTCCGGATCTATGACGAAGAAGTCCTTGGAGGCGTTGTTGGCGCTGATGAAGAAGCCGCCGTCGTAGCTGTATGACGAGGAAGGCCTCTCTAGGGATTTCTTGTCCCCCCGGCTGCTCTTCTCTGACGAAGTCGACCGCCCAGGCGACGACGAACAGGAGGAGGGCGGCGATCTGTAGACGACGTTGGTGGAAAGGCGGTTGTAACGGGTGTCGACACCAGCTGCCCGTGTCTGCAGCATGTGGTCGTGCAGAGTTTGGGTGTTGGGACAGCTGCGCGACATGAGGTTCGAGTCTCCAGCCCACGAGTGCGTCGTGCGGTTCCGCTTCAAGTAAGCGGCGGCGCGAGAAATAGGCATCTCCATGGTTACGAGCGTGCTGATTATGTCAAGCACTTCTTTCTGCCTATACTTATATGCTCTCCTTTTTTGTCAGTGCTGCAGAGTCACTGAAGGGTCAGGTCTCTTGAAACCCAAAACTGATTGTCTCTAAAAATTCGAGCTCACTCACGCGGGCGGTTGCTAGTGTATGTGTATGCGTGTGCGTGCCTTCATGTGTGTGTTTTTTTTTATTAACAAGTCTGTAAAGATTTGAAACCAGGATGAACGAATTAACGCTCTTCAGGTCCTGACACTCAATAAAGAAGCACTAGTCTGCAGGGAACATGAACTGATTTTGCACGGAGCTGGCCTGGAAGCAGGGGTCTGCTGGCAAGATTATTCGATTTCGCGCGTGCAAACTCCGCTTCCTTCACGTCCAGGCCGACACAATCGATCTCCACTCAGCTCCAGGGAAAGACCTAGGGTTGGGGAAATAAAAGGCCAGGTGTTCTGGAAGACCATACCCTCTCAGCGACATCTGGAAAAGGGAGTTAACTGACCCTGCACCTGAAACAGAGATACCCCGCGGTTTAGTCTGTTTACAGCTGTTGTGCTCGTACAATTCATGTTTACAGGCAGCGCTTTAAAAATAATATACTGATTTTATCTGTTTCATATGTTTGTTTCGCATTCATGTCCACTAAATAAAATTAGCGTTTACTAAACTAGACTTTAACTCAATAAAAATAACGATTATTATGAAAGGCCTATATACTTCATAAACTACGCCATAGACCTCATCTAAAAATGAATTTTGCATTGGTGCCTTGCTACCCCTATCTTTTTCTCGCTTCTTTCATACATTCTATATAGCATAGTGAAAGAAGGAATGCTTGTTGCAAGTAAAGAAAAATTAACGTGCTGCGGCAAGAAAATGGCAATGGCAGACATATTTAATCTCACAGTAACATCTGCATCTTAGCTACCCAACCACTTTTGTCCAAACCAACTAACACAGTTATGTTTTAACTAATCCATCTTCATCTGCAGCCTTCACCATTGATCTGCCTGTGATTCACCATCCCTCTCGTACACTTTTAGTAGTTGACTGCCATAATGCTCCGCGTGATCATTAAGTACAAGCCATTATTATCAAAATGTTGCAAAATGCTTTGAAAAATCTGTTGTCTTGGCACACGAGTAACACAATATGATTCAGCATGAGCATGAAAGAAGATGGGGAGAAAAATCATTCAAGTTTTTGCATCAAACGTTGTAACTCAAGAGCAAACCATTGTCAGCGTACACCTGGTGACCGTCAGCTGCAGTGTCACGTGACAGAGACAGTAACACCGCGGGGCCCGTTAATCCCCTCATTAATCCTCATGCGTACTGCTAATAAGAAGAGATCCTTGACCTTTGATCATTAATCGATTCTACCATTGGCTTCACATCAGGGGTAAGTGATCGATATTCAAAATAGCATTAGGTCGTTAGACATTGAAGACAGTGGTGAGGAGAGAGAGATGCGTAGTGTGGGTCTGGGAAGCAACGGTCGCCGCCGGCAACTCGCAGAGGGCGAAAAAAAAAACCTAATAAAATGCATCGCACGTGCTACAGCGCGCATGCAGCCGCAGGCTGGAATCAATCGATAAACACACACAGAGCTGTGAGTCCTGCCATCCTACAGTCGCCTTGAACAAGTTTATATCGTGGTTGACCAAACGCTCTGCTCGCACTTTAGTCTCGGTGGGCCAGAGGGCAGCTTACGCAATACATTTTTTATTAAATATCCTACGAAAATATCTTAAGTGATTAGCTATCTTTGATTTATCTATCGTCTGACTGACTTATCTATCTTACATAAGTACTCTTGTAACTGATTTAGGCCGCTCCAGTGAAAACTACTCCATAGAGACCTACTTTCTCCAGGGATTTTGTAGCTTTGCAATGCCTGAGACCTAATTTCACATGCACTAAATCATTATGACATGGCCTTGTACTATTTCTGGATTTTTCCTGATTCTAGTCTCTATAATTTGTTGTTATTTCATTTTACAGCATTGTTCATTTTATGACAAAGAAACCTTTTTTCCTTTGGATATAAATGGACTATTCTACTTATTTCTAAAAAATTGAATAAACAACTAAACTGCAAATAACCACATTCACAAACCCTTTGTCAGAATCATATCATCGTGTGTGATAATGATTCAAACGCTAGAATGCAAACACATAACAGAGTTATATCTAACTGCGCCAAACATACTTGGCCGACATCAGGCTCTATAGCCCTTTATGCTGATTAACATCATGTACGATGTCTCGCTGCTGTAAACCTACCTTTCTATTCGTCCTTTTCTTGCAAACTTCCTTTCCTCAAATCTGTCCTCGTCAGTCTGTAGACGCCTCACGCAAAATGGCTTGAAATATTTTAGTCCGCAGTGTCTGCTAAACGTTGATAATTATTTCGTCGTCTCTCGTCCGCTATCGCCTGATGTATCCGCCATCTTGTTCCAGCCTCTGTGTCGGTTTCTGGCAGATCGATATTCTCCAACAGGCAAATGTGAGGTTCGATAACATGAGGGTCTGCTGCGCATGCGTTATCTGTGTGAGCGCCGACATCGACCAGCTTTCCTAGGGGAAGTAACTTGTCGACAACGTCGCGTTGTCTTTTCTTAAGTTCTTTCCTTGCATTGCTTTCATGCCTAACATCAACCAAAAAAATATTGTTTTAAATTTGTAGTATATTAGGTTTCGGCATCAAAACCTATAATAATAATAATGCATAATTACGCTTATGAAGGAGCTTGCTTTCAACTCTTGACACAAGCAGGAGACATGGACAGCATAGGAAGGATGGAAGGAGAAACAACCGTGCAGACAAAGGATGAACAACTGTTGGTTAGTTGGTCAGTTGCGCAGGTAAAAATGCTTCCGTTTAAAGGTGATATTGCATTATAATTGGAGAGGAAAGGGAAAGGAATCCGAAGGGAAAAACCTTGATAACCAGACGAAATTTGAACCCGTTGCCTTCCCTTCCTCTCTCTCTCTGCATTGACAAGCGAGTGTTGTATATTAACCACTTCACTATTGGACTCCCCTTTACAAGTAACTTAAACAAGTCGTTGATGATGAGTAACAGTACTTAGTGTCAGGCCATTTGTAACATTACATAAGCCTGTATGGCTACAAAAATTATAGGATGTTGGGGTTTGTTTCCTATTTCACGTAATCGTACACACCCTCTCCCCTCCGAAAAAAAAAAAATTAAGACACAACTACAATGCTTAACTGCAGCCCATACTCCATGACACATCGTCAACTGATGCAGGTCTAATTTGATTGATCACAAAATTTTGCTAGTACATTTGGAAGCCAGTAAACCCCAAAAGTACAGATATACAGCTCGTCTTACACTCTTACACTCTAGGGATCGTTATTGGCTCTTTGTCAATGATTGTGTGAATGAACTCTATGCTATCTGCTCAAAACAACTCAAGTGGTCCTAGCTATTTTCCGGTGAAGTTACTTTCTCGACCTATGCCCAGCTGCTTGCAATCGGGAAGAAGGAAGTCGATTAAGTATGACATGAATAAACACGTCGAGAATAAGAATAGAAAATGTGGAAAATGTCTGACAGAAAAAATCCTTAAAATAACTTGGTGTTGAAAGGAGAGACAGCTTTAATTATGGATGGGCCGATATATGAGCATTGTTTGTAGTTGGTTTCATGTTGCTCGTTACTGAGTCTGGTAGTCCTCTTGTAGCGGGCATGCGGTACACAATAAACATCATGTCAGAGGTCAGGAGCAAGCGACACTCTATTGAAATTATATCCAAAATATTGAATTTTTTTCCTTATGCTTTTTCGAGTTCATTCACTTGTGTGTGAAGGCAGGGGGAAAGCAATCAGAAAGCATTGCACTGATGCGTATTTCCCTGTTTTACGAATAAAAGGGGTTTTGTCAAGGCGAGCAATGTTTCCTCAATGCCCACCCCCCGACTCCACCACCTCCCAAAGCTTTAATGATCTTTCCCAGTTGACAGTCAAATGTTTTCTCTGTCATTGAGAGAGGTTTGATATCGCGGCTGGTTCGTCTCTCAGGCCAGTCCTGTAAAGAGGTAAAACGTTTTTCGTGTTTGTCGGACAATTTTCTGTAGCGTGTAAGTTTGTTCTAGTGAGTAGATGACACTTGATGGGAGGTCACAGGGCGGGGTCCACTCAGCCCAGGAAAAGGTCCAGCAGGCAAGCATGCTGCGTGCAGCACCATCCAGCAAAGCCACATTCTGCAGCGAGTGACAGTAATGGTGGCAGGAAAAAAACTTCGGTGATTACTGCATCTGCGCAGTAAGTTGTTGATTGAATACTTTGTGACTAGTCCCCCTCTCTCTGTCACAGTCTGTATTAGAGTATGCTAAAGTGTGTGAGTGTGAGCGTCTGTATGAGGTTGTCTTTCTTTTACTCTGTTTCTATCTCAGTCTCATATGCTTTCTTTTCTCATTTGTTTAGGCTATTTGTTTATCCATTTATTGCTTCTCATTTAAGTTTTTCCTCCCTTATTTATGTAATAATAATCATCATCATCACTTGATTTGTATACTGCGCACACAGGGAAGGGGAGAGAGTTCCTTTGTTTGCTGCATAGTAACTAAAAATCCTGTGACCATATGTTGTTGTTCTGGCGACAGAATAAAAACAGGATATGGTCATTAGACAAAGATCGGAGTAGTTTGGCTGGAATGCAGGGTAAGAGAGGTTCAGACAAATAGGGCAGGAGCGAACAAAATAATAAAAGCACAGCACGGACAGTTTCATGGATTAGAGAAGGGATAGGTAGTACAGAAAACGGAGAAGAGTGACATGGTCTCGTGTCCTAGTGCTAAGCACATGACGGAGATATTTTTATTTTATTTTGCTGTTGTTCGCTCTTACTTACATGCATTGATGCATAACAGAATATTGTCTCACCGGCTTATTACTTATGGTCCGATTGGGCATCGCGTAGATCAATGATATAAAATGCATGAAAAGAAAGTTTGTTCTTTCTTTCTTTTGTGAGATGGGAGTATTGGGTATCTCTGAAAGCCATCGGCTGTCACATTTACCTAATCACCCCATTCAGTCATCAGCTGTCATCTATTGCTATACACTGGGAAATAATATTGGAAAGTCCAGGATGTTCAAATGTCAGTTTAGTAAGGCGTGGACATCACATTCCTCACCCCCCTCAGTTAACAAAAGGCCACACATTGCAATATTCAACAAACAATGCTTTTTAGTAAAGGTGACTGTCTGTCTCAGCTGCTATTTCCGTACTGAAGGCAAAAAAGCCTGCATGAGTTTAATATAAATATTAGCAGGTGCGTTGTTTTCTCATCCGAGATTTCTCTGGTTACCAAAATCAGTCAAGAAAAGTCATGTTTGTTTTTGCTTAGATTTCATAACTGCAGAAAGGTGACAGTGGATTTTGATGGTGATTTTGTTTGTTTTGTGCCTTTCTGGCGGAAGAAAGGGTATTTACTGTCTTTTCTAACCGTTTGTAAGTTAAGTTTATTTGTATCTAAAAGGAAGGCGCGAAAGGCACAGATAGAGATATAATGAGTAAAGGTGTTGCACCAGAAGCTAGCAAAGGCTCTTTAAGTGCTCTTTGTGTATATATATATATACAGCCTCTATATTGGAGTATTTAATCCCTCGGCGTTTATCTTTCTTTCCAGTCTGAAGTCAGTGTAACGTAAAGGGTCACATCAAGTCGCAAGAAGAACAGACGACATGCACACCTGATTCAAACGTCCAGCACAGGTGAACAGGTGTGGCCTGAGTTGTCTGAGCTTTTATGAGTAGTGTGTGTGTGAGAGACAGAGAGAGGGGAAAATGGTTGGGGAGTAGGATCGATTTGATTGGTCATAGCCTCATAGGGATGTGATATTTGTGACTGGACAGACTTTCTCTTTTCTCATTTCTTAATTTTTCCTGCATGGTATCACTTGTTTCTTCACGGCTGTCAAGTTTTTCATATCTATCTTTGATATGAATAGCATACTCGTTTTGTTTTTTTTAGTTATTTTACGCGTATAAATGGAATGTAATCTCTCGCTATGGACTCAGAAACCCATTATTGTGTGAACAAACAAGGAAAATCCTAGATCATTTTGAGGAAACCCACGCAATTATTCCCATTTGTCACTATATTGAGTCTGACAAAGACTATGGACAGAGGTCTTTCTCCTACCAAGCCCAACAACTTGCAATGGCTGACCATCAACCTTCATCACTCGGATTCTTTACAACTTTTAAGTCCAAACATCTTTCAGAACGACTTCACTGTGACCCTGTCCTTTGTTTATGAGTGTTTGTTGTAGAAGTGAAAGTGTCTGTTATATGCGAATATGGTAGTATATATTATACTATAATAGTATATACTATAAACAACTATACTACCATATAATTCTCAATCATGGTCTACATGTGGTAGGCTTGAGACGATGGACCGAGGTACCTTAAACAAACCCGTTGCTATGGTGACCTGGATGTTGTTATCATCGGGGAAGCTGCAGCTTGTGATCCTCTTCACTTTCATCGCCCTCATCGAACTCCTGCTCAGCGTGTCCATATTTGTCTGCCCTTGCGAGACGGAGCTAAAAAGGCTGTACGGGTTGTCGTTCTTGATCGTCCCAGCTGTGATGCTCTTCCTTGCTGGTGAGTCCATTGTCGTCGAAAGACGCAGAACCAAAATAACAATTTGTCTTTAAACGACACAAACTGTGTGCAAAAAAAAAAAAGTATGCGACCTCTGTCTCCCCTGATGTGCTGGTGTAAATTCTGAGATTCTGAGGTTGTCGGAGAATATTTGGGTAGAAGGCAGAGAGACCAAAAAAGCCGTTAGAAGCACGTGACTATTCAGATTAAGCAAGAAAAAGAAGCGTGTTTCGTCAAAACTCACGTTCACCCTTGGTGTCTGGTCAAAAGGGATCTTTTCATGCCATTTTTTTTCAGACTTTCCTTGGAAGTTGGTCCAGCCTCGTCCTCCTGCTCGAATTCTTCTGTACATGTCACGGCGCCCTTTAGGTCTGGGACTAACGTGGTTCATAGTCGGACTGATTGAACGGAAGTAGGTTCAGAGTTCCTTCTTCGTTATCATCGTCAACATCATTGTTGCTTTTCTCTTAAATCATCCTCTCTGTCCTACAAATTCTGTATTGTTAATTGTGTTGCAGATTCGTGAGTTGCATGGTCAATGATTTCAATGAGGAATGTGAACAAGACAATCGAGTCACGTGGTTGCAGTTGGCTGGCCTGTACCTATGGCTAGCAGTTGTTATAACAATTATCAGTGAGTTCACTGACATAATCGGCATAAAAAACAAATACATACATAAACAGAACAAGGAAAGAAATAGCAAGGGTATAATTATTTAAATCTAAAAATAATGAAGTGAAACGGGAAGAACCGACAGAGAAAAACAATGAAGAAAGGAAAAATTAAAGTAAGGGCCAGCCAAGAATGAAGAGAGCCAAAACTAATTACGAAAAATGGGGGAGGGAAGTGAATGAAAAGAGCAAATAAATAAAATAAAGTAGTGATGTTACTGGGCTTATCTAGATGACTAGCCTTTTTCATTTCGTTATTCAGCCAAGGAGAGAGAAAAGAGAGGTATAAAAATACTGAATGAGTGAAGGGGTTTTTGGATAGTTTTTTTATATTTTTTCTGCCAATCTTCTTGTAACAGTCTTACTGTTATGGCGACGGCGGAATGGAAACTATGGAGACGGTGGGTCGATGGCGGAGCTGATAACAAAGTTTGAAATTAACGAGAGCATGGAAAAGGTAAATATTTTAGGTTTATTCAGGATTGAAAGAACACCAGCAAATAAACGACAGGTAGACCTCGGACACAAGATCTCCTGGACGTTTGTGGTCACTTTAAACACGTGCAAACTTTAAACTGTGTGTCGACATTAAAGGCCCCTACGGTTCCAGATGATGATGATGATGATGATGATGATTTTTTTCTTTATAGGAGGCGTTGCAAAAAAGGATTCGCTATGGGTCCACGCGTGTTCCTTGTGAAGGTAATACATATACATTAACACATACGCACACGCACACACGCACATATATATATATACACACGCATACGCACGCACACACAGTCGCCTCCAAAGCAATCCAATTTCACACGTCAAAACCCCTTTCCTCTATACACGTACAAACAGATGTCACACATACAAGAGATATGCACACACACTGAGATAGTACAGATAGACCTAACAAAGTACTGCACACATAAGCATACACAAAAGCACATTCACAAGCACAAGAGCACGATCGCTCGCTGAGTTAACGCCCTTTCCTTCCTGGGGTGCAGATGACGTCAGCCTGGCCGTGATGCAGGTCGTGCAGCCCGGATCAGCAGCCGCACGTACGAGGCGTTGGCGAGGGAGCAGCTGCTGCGCTGGTCCATCTTGTCACAGCTGCGTGACGACGACCTCCTGACCCTGGACGTGTCCTTGGCCCAGCGCTGTCTGCTGCGAGGTCTGCTGACCCAGCTGCGCCTGAACCCTGACCTCGTACAGTGCATGCGTCAGAACAAGTCCCAGACCCCTCCGGGACTGGACCCCACGAACGTGGTGTAGAGTTTGCTTTGTGACCACCTATACATACCCTGCAAGCTCATAAAGAACTCAACCTGATGTTTGGCTGTGATGTGGGACTGTGATGTGGGGCTGTGATGTGGGGCTGTGTGATGTGGGGCTGTGATGTGGATGTTCTACTCGCTGGGGCACAGTCCCAAGTCGCCCTGTGCCTCCACGACTCCAGACATATCGTGTGGGGTTAGGTCACAGTTCGGGGATTTTCTAGGGTAGAATCACCCTAATAGTGGGATTACTCATACATCTAATGCGATAGACAAAAAATATAAAAGCGATGCTTCTAGCTAATTATTTTTTGTAAATATTATTACAGTGTATACAGCTTAATATTAGAACTTCTGCTTCTGGTCCGGTTAAACAGTTGTTAGTTTTAGTCGTTATAGTTTTTAACCTTATGTGACAGGAGGTGGGACCCGTGCATGAGAGCAATAGGTCAGCATGCTGACTTAAGAAACAAATCAGAGGAAGGAAAGAGATTTGTGTGCACCTTCAAATTGTACAGATGTTCCAAGCCTGAGGTTGTTTGTTTTTCATTTCCCATTTCATTGACAATCTCCTGTTCCTGTTGGTGTACCTCGAGACGATTCTGTGATTAGCGATAGAATCGAAAATTTTATTTAAAAAAAATGCACGTTTAAAATAGTCGTGCTTCTTTTCATCTCTTAATAACTTAATGAGTAATCAGATTTTTTTTTTTAAGTATAAGTTTGCATTAGAAAAGCAGGGGAGATCACTTAACTCGTGACTCAAATTTCTGCCTTATTGTCTCCCTTACTCACAGTCTCCCTTGTTATTGATTTACATCTGAGAAAGAGCATGATGTTCTCTAAGAATATATTAAACGGCACAGGTGATTTAAAGACATCTGTGTCGACTGCTTCCTGCCCCAACTGATCCGCTGCAAATTTGTGGAATTGGTGAGATGATTTTTTTTTCACCTTCGTGCATTTCTTTCACACCCAGTGCACATGAAGGTTCTCTCAAAACCGCGATACCCATGGACACCTGAACTTGTGCTTTCCAAGTGTCAGAACTGATTGTTTCAATCTGAAATTAGCATTTTAATATCATTTTAATTATCTTGTGATAACTGTTGCTGTCTGCAAAAATTTTCTTAAAGGTCATAAGAAAGGTACTTTGAGACTAGTCAGCTTAATGTGTTTTCATGTCATGCTATATCTTGTCTTTATGTTTAATGTTATTTCTTTTTTAATATTTGGTTAGTGCAGTCTGACTTCCATTTGCTGCAATGCTGCGCGATATAAACACTATTAGCGCAAAATAAAATAACTTAATAATAAAATATAAAGACAGAAATTTAAAAATTGAACATTTCCAGAAATTTCGTGAGTGCGTGAGTGCGCATGACTGTGAGATGTGTGACGGGATTAGTTCTCCACAGGGAAATGGCTTAAGTTGATCTTTTCTTTATCTTATCGCCAGGCACGAAAACTAATAAAACTAATTCTTCTCAAAACATTTAAAGTTATATTTGTGACTGTTTCTTACACAACAGTATTTGTTTCCCCGATCTCTTCAAGTTCTCAAATAAGTTCTCCTGGAGCTCACGTGGCTCGTGGCTTTACTTCCAATGAAATTGTTTTCTGTGAGAAATAAAAACAATCTTTTGAAGCATTTCCTTTAGAATGCTTGTAGATCAGTTTTTCGGTTTCGGTAAACAAGGTACATGGCTCACTACCGTACTGCAGGATGGAAATGATGAGGGACTTGTACAGCGGTAAAGCTCATACTGTTGCTGTCCCATGTCCTGTTCAGATGCTGCTGTTGTGGTCCTGTTACCTGTGTCCCCTACACAGTTCTCATTATTGGTAAACATGGTGTACGGGTACTTCCAGCTGTGTACCTCCTGTGCAAGTCAGGTAGATGTCTGCATTTCCATACATGGTGGTGTTGACCATGACCCTGCTATAGGTCTGTATACGCATGCGCTGTCCGTCAGGATCCTGCCGCTTACTTTTGATACCCGGCATCTAGTCAGGGTCGTTTGCAGTGTTGAGAATACCACTAATGGATATACGGAGGTGTAGTGATTGTTGAGAGTTTCTCCCATGATACAGAACGACTTTAAACAACACCGGTGACACAAGTCAGTCCTGCGATAACCTCTATCTTCGGGACGAAATCTTTCAGCTGATTGCTGAGTACTTAAACCCATCATGAATGGATATACGAGATTTTCATTGTCCTTAATTATGACCTGCTAAAGCAAGCAGCCAAAAAACAGGCCGGGTAAAATGAGCAGGGACAGAAGATCCTGTTGAGCCTGACTTAGTTTGTCTTTGTGAAGGGACACGATAGGTGTATCATGTAGCAAAGTTCAAAGCACTCAAAGTCAACCTTGAATACCACCGCTATTTATCGATTATATCGAACTGAGAGTAGGGTGCACGGTAAAGACCGTGTCAGGCGGAGAGTTTGAGTGGGTCGAAAGGTAATCCAGGTGTTCTGGGTTGAACTCGAGGACGGCAACCAAAAGGGCAAAATGTCTAATTTTGATCGTCAGGAGGGATACAGAATAGAAGTGTACCTATTGATTCTTTTGACTGGGAGAGTTTTAAGCAAGAGGTGTCTGAAAAGTTGGCAATAGCAACTGCTGACGACTGTTCTCTTCAAATGTGGAAGAGTCAGACCTATGAAGACCGTGCCAGACTCTTTCACGCAGGCTAATTTTTCGTTTTACTTTGCTTCTGTGAACCAATAACTAAAATTATTACCGCGGGCGACTGTGAAGACGACTTTGTCCGGAACTTCAAATCGCTCTTAGAATGTTTCAGTGAATATGAAATGGTGTAGCTGGCAGACGACGTGCACGGTGAAAGACTGCACTCTGCCTCATCTTCCCGTCCCTCACTACGACGATGTTGTCATAGCACATCAACAAAAGACTCTCAGTTCTTGGACAGTTATTGATCTTCAACTTTTGCCACAGCTTTGCAAAGCAGGAAAATTCCTTTTGTAATGCAAGATTGCTTGGTGCATATTGCATGCACAACGGTCCAGTACGTGATCACGGCAGTGGGCAAGTGACAAGGCTGACGTGTCCTAACGCCTCAAAACGCTGTGACAGCCTGCAAATCACAGATCACCTGCGTAGATGTGATAAGGTAAGCAGATCTTGATGTTTTAGTTTTTGGGGAGAAATGATTTTTCATAGCTGGGCACAGTTGCCCTGTTCGAAAATCTCAAATGCAGCGCCATATTTACACCCCAGACAAGGGGCCTGAACCAATAGTGAAAAAAGACTGAAGCACCGAAGGTTTGAAACTGCGCAAGAAAAAAAAAAGCAAACTCAATGTATATTTATGCGGAAGAAATATTCATTCAAAATAACTTGCTGATAATTTTATTGTTTTTCGGTCAGCCAAGAAAACAAAAGCTCTGGGCAAGGCTAGGTTTTTTGTACAAGATCATCCGACGTGTGATTGGATGATCAAAGGGAGTTAACTAGACTTGGGATCGGACTGAGGGAGGAGGAATGTATAAGTACTCGTACAACTAAGATCCCTGTGCTGTCATAGATATAAGTTCCAGCAGGAAACAAAAGGTCTGGAAGTCTACACGGTGATTACATTTTGTCAAATAAAGATCGTGAGAGTGCTGTCCCTTTAGGTACCTGACAAATCATACAAATGCCTTTCAAAATATTTTGTAATTCTTATGTGCAGTTCATTCCTTTTTCTGTTTCTCATTAATTTTAGATTGCACCCACACTCCTGTGCACATGAAGGTTTGCGGAAAGGTCCGATTCCTCTTTGACAACTCTTAGAGAGACAAGCAAGATGAATACTCTTCAGCTTGAAGATGAGAAGCAGCATGACGCCGATGGAGGTTCGCTCCAATACACAGTCAGTCCACGTATGCTACTTGTCAGGTAGGACATAGGCCCGCTGCAGACATGTATACTGGGAGGGGGTGGAGTTCGTTGACATGAAAGGTCACCATCTGACCGGGTAGACTCGTAGGTCACTCGAGGAGCAGCCCAATGGTGTGAGCTCTGTGATAATAAATACATTTTTTTTTTAGAAACAATGACTCAATGGGTAAAATCAATAAAGAATCGTGCTTATATTTTTTATTGGTTTTCTATTAATGGCAACAACCACTGCGTTTTCATTGCCTCGTGTCACGAGGGAACGGATGAACGGAAGTAAACGCCAACACTATACGTGCTGCGCAACCATCAGGGGTGGTAGTTATGAACCGAGAAGTCTTTGTCCTAGGACTACACAGGGAACTTAATGACAAGTGTCTTGTTTCCAATGTTAGCTTTTGGAAACTTGAGTTAACAATGAAGGCGACGTACACGTGAGGGTGGATGATGACGGGTGGGAAACAGAGGTGGAGATCAACGGAGCCAAAGGTAGGAGGAAGATTGTGGTACCTGGGCTCGGATATTTATAGAAAGCCGTGGAATCATGGAGAACAACTTTTCAGCACTATCCAGTGTCACAACTTGTCAAATTGCGGTCTATGATTTTGTTCTTTAAATGAAATAAATTATTTCATAAAGATGAAATTGACAGAGAAAAAGTTAAAGTCGAATGCTAGAAAGCCAGCCAGTGGTAACATTTCTCTGTCCACACTGCCTTCCTTCACTTTTTCTATTTGTACAGACGCCCCGAGTTCCCCAAATTTGACCAGCTGATCTCCAGAGCAAATTTCATGCACTGTAATAATGAGGGTACCTGCTACCACTTCCGGGACGAGGTGGAAGCGTGGATGAGGAGACACGGTGACTACATGACGCTGCCTGACGTCCTGGCTGCGCTAACAGCCGCTCAAGACAAAATCTGCCACCCGGATTTCCCCTCAGACAACACATCAGGGTATCGCATGGGTCACATCACCTTGAGGCTCGTAAAGCAAGCAGTCAGGTAACTGTCTCTTCCTAATGTTAATAAAAATGAATCTTTATAAAACATGGCAGCCATGGAATGAATGCAATCTTGAGAAAACTTTTCTAAATGCAGTCTAGTTGTTTTTCTTTTTTTTTTTTTTTTCGTTCTTTCTTGTCCAGAAATCATTAAGTCTTCTTTTTCTGTTTTGCGTCCTTAAATCAGAGCTCTAATATACTGGGGCATAGCCAGGCAAGAATACTTTCACCTGCCTTACCTGGACTTTGCGCTTCAGATGATTGACGTGGGACCAACGTCCAGTCACGTGGAGTTCATCTCCAGCCTCAACGACTCGGACGTTGAGTTCTACGAGTATCTTAAGGTGAGAACCTTTCAAAGACCTCCACCACTATTTTTACTCGGTATTAAACACCATTTTAGATGCGTATAAAGTTTCACTCACATTGATCTTTTGAAGTGCCATGGTAGCAATGCTCCGTGATATCGGCCTTCTGGTTCTTCTCAATTCTTATTATTTGCTAAGTGAGTGATGATGACTTGCAAGAAAGGAAGAAAATAGAAACAAACAAACAAATAAAAAAAAAGGAGAAAGCTAAAAGGTTTATTAAATATTTTACTGTTTTATTCAGAGCCTGCGTGGAGAGGACCTGAGCAGAGTGATTAGGGCCTTGATGAAGCAGTATAAGCCCGACCAAGGTATGGTGTGGGACAGGTACCAGACTCACCTGGAACGCTTCATGAGGATATTCATCATCAATGCATTCAGGCAAGACATCAAGATGGCAGTCAAAAATATCTACATTGATATCTTTATTTTATGAAAACTGCATCCAGAAAAATAGGAGTTCGGTGTAAATAAGGCATTTTTTTGTATAAGCTGGATAACTTTAAATTAGCTCGAGAGGATGGGACCACTCAAGAAAAGATACTATTGGGCATTAATGGAAAAAAAAATGATTTGTGAGAAATCTTTGTCCCATGATCCTACTCTGCTGTGGTTGTAGCGAAGAGCAGCGTGAAGAGAGTCGAAACGACTTCATCGACGTGCACATGTACTTCACCACCGCCTTCAACACCCGAGAGAAAAACATCAGAAAACAGATGAGAGAGTTCGCCCGATGGATAGAGTTAAAGTACGATTGGAATCTCTTCAAGGTGGGATGAATCCTCTCTATATGAAAAAACTCTTAGTAAGTCTGTTCCTACGTCTGCCTCTCTTCTTCTTCTCTCCATGCCTTATTTTTCCCACCCTGTTCGCTCACTAGCTTTGTGTGTGTGGAAGAAACTTAAGAAATGAAAGGTCTCTCTATCGGCATATCAAACTTTGCCTTTCACCTTTAACAGGGAATCAAAAATGTGGAACGTCTACGGCGCCACCTTGCGAGTATTAAAAAGGTAATACTCGCCCCTGAGTACCCGCAAGAAAAATATGTCGAAGAGACTTCAAAGAGAATGGTACACTGCCTCCTACAGACCGTAAGGTATCTTTGTTGATATGTATTTGATTATGTGATATGATAAAGGCTGACAGATGAATGTTTTTAATAGAAATAAGAAAACAATCAGACGATTGTCCAGCAAAGAATATCGTATAAATATACAAAACTTGCCTTCTCAGTTTTGTTCCTTTACTAACTAAAAGGGTATGTACAATTTCTTTTTAAAATGATGTCTGTGTATAAGAATATAAAAGCTAGAAAGTTTAGTTTCTATTTTTTCTTTTTTTTCTTCAGTGACGAATCGCTGCTCTGTGAAATGTATAGCGAGATAATGGACTTCGCACTTCAGCTCTCTTTAAAGAAAAGAGGTTCCCAAGCAGCCAAAGATGTCTTTGAGATGATTGGAAATTTCTTTCTTCGTCTCAAGGAAGACAGCTTTAAGGTTAGTCAAATAGCTATGATGTACCTACTTCAGCCATTGTGCGTCTATGTGACTTTAGTGAGTAAATGAGAACAGCTAAAGACTAGGGGGTACAGAGGGTGAGAGATAGTGGGAAGAAGAGAAGTAGAAATTGAAACTTGGAATTGGTGAGAGATGCGAGACGAAGAGGAAAGAAGGATAAGATGTCGAGAGATAGAGAGACAGCAAATGATTAGCTACTTCAAGTCAACAAGTAGTTACATAGAAATAGTAGATGATATTTATTTATTTATTTATTTATATATTTATTTATTTATTCGTGTGTGCCTGAAAAGAAAAGTTGTTACCATTGTCCACAAGCACTCCATAACACAACGAGCACTTACTATATACTGTACTTTTCCCGATGTTCAACAGGACAACGAAGTTGCACGAGGGGCTTGTAGTCGAAGCTCACACATCTGCTGGACAACATCGGCGATGAGACCTTCCTGGCCATCTCCTTCGCCAGGCCTGTCGTTGATCACGTGCTTTGCGCCGCCATGGTCACGTGAGTTGAACATTCTCCTCTCAAGAGTTCACGTACCTGAGTTTGATGAAGGAATGGAGGGATGTGATAGCTGTGTGCTTCAGGTAGAGTCTTATTAATTTTATCATTTTTGTTTATCAAAATTAGACAACATTTGTGGGTTAAAAGAAATAAACACCACGATTACATGCATATGTTGTAAATTACGAGTTAATTTCCAAGTTTATTCATCCTTTTTTTTTTTTTTTTTTTCTTACGCTCCTTGGTCTTTCTTGTTCCATTCCACTGGTCTCAGTTTTTGCAATAAGTATGTTTTGAATGTGGAAGCTGCTTGTGAGACCAAGAAACCTATTTTACAAAGTTTCACAAAACTTTGCATGTGGACAGTTCACATTCACGTGCATTTAATTCCAGGTCACGTGACCACGCTGTCTGTGGATAAACATGATCAAGGCATTGCTCAAGCATCCGACTGAGAACTGCATGAGCGCAGCCTGTGATGCCATAAATAAAGACAAGATCCTGAAGTGGAAGGTAAGCTCTCACATTCTTGAGCTACTGACCCTGTAGGTTCGCATCGTTCATTGATAAAGTACTCATCTTCCAATTTTCAATTTTCCAAAAGCTTGGTTACCAATATTTTACAATACACATACCTTTCTAAATAATCTGCACTTTGCTAAATCTCTCACTTTTAAATTTCCCCTCATCCGTCAAAGATGTGAAGAGTGAATATTTATTATTCCTAGGTAGAAACGGAATGATGTAAACGATGGAAGAATAAAAAAATATTAATTGCAAGATAAATAAGAACACCCTCGCGAGTATGTACAGATCCAGATTGACAACTTGTCATTGAATGTTTTAACAAAGGACTACCCAGAACAGGTGAAGGAAATCTTTGCCATACTGAGCACACTGACCATTCCAGACTGGGTGCAGAGTGAGGACATGGAAACAAGTGTTCTGCTACTTGAAGGACTTTGCAGATTGTTTACTAGACGGAGTCGAGTAAGCATTCACTTATTTTCCTCTTTTCTGATGAAAACCGCCTTTTCATTTGTTGGTTAATCAAAGCATTACTATCCTCTTTCCTTTTCAATTGTTTTCGGTGTATATTTCTTATCATTGTTAGCCCTTCCTTGCACATTTTCGCCAGCAAAATTATGGCAAGCTTTCTATGTCTCCCTTAGAAAGGCCAAACTTCAAAAGAACATCAAAGAAGATATGGTCTTCTTTGTCTTCCACTGCATCGAACTGCGTGACGAGCAGTTGCTTACATTAGCTTCTGATGTGATGTCAAAAATGAACTTCAACGGCAAGGTATGCACCCGACAGTTGGTAGAGAGTTGAGTGGCGAAGATGCACGCGGCATAATTCGTTATTTTATTTTGTATTTTGAAATCACCATTTCAGTGAATTCTTGTGAATAGATTTCCCTTGGCTTTTTTTAATTGCAGACCAACAAGCCCCTGGTTATGAAGATAATTCGTTTCCTTAACAAAATTTTATCAGATGATACTTACGGGTGGCTTAAAGAAGATATAGCACATGAACTACCCTGTTTAGTACAAACCCTGGCACAGTGCGTTGACAAGGTCAGGTAAGTAGTCTGACAGTTCCATCTACACTTTTATCAGGAACATCAATAAAGGCAGACAACTCATTTGAGATCGTGAAATTTTTGTAGTCAACAGATCGGAAATGGCGTATATACAAAGAAAAAGTCGACGTTTTGTTGCTTGTGTTCCAATCTGTTTCATGTGGTTGTTACCCGTTCAGCCACTAAACCAGCTTTTATGAGATTGTTCGATTCTCTGCATGGATTTATTTTTATAAAGTAGTACATCAGTGGTTTTGCTATGGGTAAAGTTTGAAGGTCTATTTCGCCAGAGATTGGAAAGTATTTTCCTGGGAGGAGTTGGAGGACATGGTCAGCCTGTGTCTGCGATGCCAGCAGGGAGGCTTCGTGCGTGACGACGACAACCTGACAGCCTACTACTACGTCTACATCACCATCTCTGCTCACCTGTACCAGTGGGTAAGTCACCTCTCGTCTTGCATGTGATGACAACAATATTAACTATAGATACTCGGTTTATTTTTTTCTCTCTCTCACACACACACTTTCTCTCTCTCTATGAGCGCAATAACACCGGATGGAAACACCCTATGAACATTTTTGCTTTCAGGTGGACTCGGTGAATGAAATGAACCTTGTCAATGAGCTTCTGCCCGGGGTGATTGACATGCTGGAGTCAGACAATGACATTGTGAGAGTTACAGGAGCATGGCATGTGCAGACGGTCACTCGCTCGGGTACAGTTGATGGCCAATACATGGACCGACTAATCCAGATTTTCCTCGAGACGGAGTCAGACAGCGTCCTTTGTAAGTCAATCAGTTAGTCTGGTACACATCATCATGTTGCATATATTAGCTAAATCTGGTCTGACAGAGAAAGATAAAGAAGAAAAGTTCTCACTGATCAAAGACAATTTGAGTTTAATAAGAAAAAAAAAGAAAACGCTTAAAAAGTGAGAAATATTCATCATGGAATAGTTTAGACACCAAGACAGGAATCACGGGTTAATAAATGATCAACATTTAGAGTTGTGGTGATGGGGGTAAAGTAATTAACTTGTGAGAGGACGAAATGGATCGAGATGATGGAAATCCTACAGTTCACACCGAACTGTTTTCTTTCCTTCTAGTCATCTGGTTAATTCTACGCTTGCAACACTCATCTTTGTTGCATTTGTTATTATTATTGTTGTTTCACAGGCTATCTTTCAATAGCTGAATTAAAATATGCAAGCCCGTTGCCTTACACAGTAGAAAAAATGATAGTGAAAAAACTCAACAGATCGTGATTCTGGTTGTCTGATTCAGCTGCCATCAGCAACATCTACGAAGAAAATACTGAGGCCCTGACGCCCTACTTCCAGAATCTGTTTGACCATCTGGACAGCAGTAACACGATGGTCAAGTCGCAGGTGGGGAGGCTGTTACAGAAGGTGGCTGAGTGTCAGCCAGATGTAAGTAGTCCACTAATTATACTCACTGCTAAATTGTTTACATCCCTCTGAACAGTCCAATGATTGTTGGAAAACATTTGTTTGAGATGGCGCTTGTTTCCTCGCAGATATTCACACACAGACACGTGGATGCTCTCATGAAACATGCCCTGAAAGACTTGTCCAGCAGACGATCATTCTGACAGCCGTGGAGGAGATAACCAGCAAGACCGGAGAAGATAACACCTTTCATCGAACAGTTGACGACGCCAAGTCTTTGGAGTGCGAACTGTGCAGACACCATCACCAATATCCTGCACCACTACGCCGTCAGACAGAAGTGAGGCTTGTGAATGGAAACTAAGTACTGAAATTTATTATCTTTGTAACACGATGATCAATGGTTGGAGACTTGCTAAGTAAATGGGTACATTAGTTATCAGAGAAGTTGAGGGATGAGCTATTCGCTTTGCACTTGCCATGAGACGAAAGAAGAGAACAAAAGAGAGAGACAGAAGGAAGAAATACGGAGAAGACATGTGTCAGTCTGTGACCGTATACGTTTTGATTTTTTTTTTTTTATTCTTTACCTGTACAGGTTGACGGTGCTGCCAAGATCGTAGACTACATGATAGAAGTTATTCAAACATCATCAGACAAAGGTGCTGTCGGAACAGCTTTGAGGTCTGTACGACTGATCGGCGCAAAACATCGATCTCTCTTAAAGAAATATCGTCGCCCGATCGAGAAGTTTCGAAGTACCACAAAAGACAGAGACCAGCGCAGTGATTGTACATTGATCATCAACATGTTGGACGAGGAAAGGTCAGTATCCATATATTTTCATTCTTTTTCTTTTTCCGTTCATTTTCTTATGAGGTTTCACAGACCAAAAGTTACTTATTATCGACAAAAGTTCCAGAAGGTGGCTGTAAGTTTCTTAGAAGGTTCCACTACATCTTTCCGATTGCCAAAAGTTCGGGAGAAGCTTCATGGCTTTTGTACTTAATTGCCACTCCATATGTAGCTCAGTCGTAAATGTTCAAATAATTGTCTATTTTTCTGAATCTTCTTCTTCTTCTTTCCTATACGCCCCCAGTGGAGCATAGGGCCGCAACCACACGCCGCCATCGGACCCGGTCCTGGGCGTCCCTTTCCAGTTGGCACCATTTTTCTGAATAGGTTTATATATTTCAATTGTTTTCAAATGTTTGATTTATTTTCAATGATTTTTCTCTGGGGTTTTGTGCTGCCAACCAACAGTATCAAGAACTTCACGGATGAATCGAGGATGCCTCAGCAAGACAAGGAGAATCTGGAAAATGGCAAAATTATCGTAGGGACTGAGGTCAACGAGGTTCAGAACACCACCCGAAACCAAGGAAAAGACCTTGACAAAAAGACTATAGCCAACGTACAAGAGCTCGACGAAAAAGTGAGTTCAATAAACTTCTATAGCCTGGAAATCAACTTTGGCTACCTTATATGCAACTTGTTGACCAAAACTTAAGCAGTGACTAGACTTTCATACATGTTGATATAGATTAATATAAATAGAACAAGTTGGGGCAAAAATATATTGATGCTCGTTATCAATGCTATAAAAAAAAAGATCGACGCTTACAGGTCAACCAATCTTGATAAAAAAAAACAAAAAAACTTCTATTTCTTCATGCTCACAAGTTATATAGAAAGAATGTTTACATAGACATCTGGCTACTTGCCATCTTGGGCACGTGACATCTCCAAGCTGCTGAAACCTGAGCAAGAAGCTGACTGGCAAACGCTTAGTCGACGTCTGGGCTACAACAACGACGACATGCGGAAGTGGGCGCAGCAGCCGGACCCGTTGTACAGCGATGCTCAACGAGTGGTACACCACACACGATACAAGGGACGCAACCCTCGCCGTGCTTACCGCCCTTCAAGACATGGGCCGCGAGGATGCCGCTGTCATGGTGGAGATTGCCATGAAGAATACAGGTGGAGTAGGCACTTCGGTGCAAGACGAAACATTCGAGTACTCCACCCCTCGTGATATCTTCATAAGCTACCCGCCGGGTAGCCAGAACGAGGCGCAGTCGCTAAAGGAACATCTGGAAATGGCTGGTTACACCTGCTGGTTGGATTTAGAGCATCTGGAAGTAGAAGACGAACTCTTTCAGAAGATCCAGTCCAGAATCGAGGAAGTGAAGGTGGTCATCTGCTGCATCAACGAAGATTATTTTAAATCTCATGTATGCGAAAAGGAGGTGAGTGACCTCGAGTTTTCTTTCTCATGTAAAACGTTAATTAAGTTTTGATTATTTAGTGTTCACTAAGCGTTTGATTTTGTATTCTTATGTGGCATACCTATTCCACAAGAACATTTAAGTAATGTTTTGAGAAAATTCTGAATTCTCGATCCTGAAACTGGCCATGCGACTTTTTACTCTCGCACGCACGCACACACGCACGCACGCACAGAGAGAAAGAAAGAAAGATTCTCAGATGTTGGTCGTCCAACCTTAGGTGACGATTTCGGCCCAGCTTGAAAAGCCCATCATTCCTTTGCTGTCGGAGGAAACATCGTGGCCGCCTTCAGGCAATATGGGAGCCATCTTCAACGACAACTTTTACATTAACTTTTTTCAAAGTCCAGACAAGACGACAGAGTCTTCTGGGTACTGGTCGTCGTCCATTTTCCAGGAGCTTCTGTGGGAGCTCATGTGCTTGAAGGATTTGGTGCGAAACACAGCCTTTGTTCGGCCAGGTGAGGATCCAGATGTCGGAATAGGTCACTACAATGTTGCAAATAATTCGCCGGACTTATCTGATTCGTAAATTTCCATTTTGATTTCATTAACTGTCCATCATCTGCCTCTTCATTTGAGTCGAGCTTATTCTGTTCAGTAATGGAACACGCACGGTCTGTTTGGTGAAGTAGTTTCACTGCTCCTGCTATGTTTTACGCATATTTGTAGCTACAGCTGGGCAATATTTTGAGTAAAAGGGAAAAATAAGATTGTGATGGTCCCACGCCACTCTGTTTGTCTGTATGGCTGTCTGGCTGTCTGGCTAGCTGTCTCGTTGGTTTATATAGCTGAATATTTTAGTTTGCAGCTATAGATAGGCAACTGTTCTACTGCTGCAAGAGAATTATAAAATGTTGATCTTTACATTTATTTTTCATTGACTCAGCAAGATAATTCGCTTAGACTCATAGTTTTGATACTCTAGCAAATATTGCTATTGCAGAATATAGGTACTGGTGGGACCCAGAGTTGGAAGCGACCAGGGTGGACACACAGGATGGTAAACCCAATGATAAACTTGAGAAGCCCTGTTCCTGTTACTGATCCCGATTCTACTAAGGTATTAAATGGCTTTTTACCCTGTTACCCTTCTCACGCATTGAAAGCAAAATCACATCTGTTCATACGAGAAATTAGAGGCAAATACAAGATCGTGGCAAACTCTGATAATAAATTTGTTATTAGAAGTATCATGTAACCTACACTTATTGTCGGCCTTCCCTTGCGCATGCAAACAGAAATGTCAACATAAACAATTAGTTTATAAACTTCTCTTCACAGGTGACAGTCTCGCCCGACGTGTTCATCTCCTACCAGTGGGGGAAACAACCACAGGTGAAGAAGCTGTACGAGGCTCTGACGTCACGAGGGTTCACGTGCTGGCTGGACATCAAGCAGATGGGTGGAGGAGACTCGTTGTACGACAAGATAGACGAAGGCATCCGCGGGTGCCGCGTGGTCGTCTCATGCGTGACCCGAAATATGCTTTGTCGCCAAACTGTCGCCGAGAGGTGAGCTTAGTTAAGCAAAACGAAAAATTAACGGCCATGATGGGTGGATGGAGAGAGGGGAGCTTAAAAATGTTAGATTTTTTTATAGAGGAGCCATCAGTATCGTTAGCGTTATTTACTGATGTTACCGGTATACAATAAATTACATAATAGTTATGATAATTTGTAAGGATACGGTATACATTGCCCTGAAACATGCAGAATAAAACAAAGAATAGAAAGAGAGGATAATGATAATACTCACATGCATACATCACGTGACTAAAAATAACATAATACAAAGTGCAGAATACTAAAGAAAATCGAGAGAAAGACGCCTAAGACAACTCTAAAATTACGTGTGCAGGTGAGCTTGGCCGACCATTTGAAGAAGTCTCTCCTGCCACTACTAGAAAAGACAGATTGGCCACCCCCTGGTCCAGTGGGTGTGATCCTGACAGAGAAAATATACATCAAAATCATGGATCCAGCACTCCAGGAAAATTGGAGCGGGGAGAAGTTCGAGGAGCTGGTGGGCAAGATCAGTGAGCATGTTTCGGGCCCAGGACCCGCACCCATCGCTGTGTTAAGCACAGCATCACCGACCGCGTATGACCCCAGCCGTGTTCGAGGAGAACTCTGTTTCCAGGGCAACGCCTCGCAGCCAGCAGACGACTCTATCGGAAACCCACCAGCCCCGCCATCAACTGACAACGAGGCGCAAGACGCACCGCAGGACCAGGACTGCGAAGACGTCCAGAACGATGAATGTGAAAGTCAGCAAGTAGACTTACCCTTGCCAAATGTGGGCAGTGCCTGTTGTGTGGTCCTGTAAAATATAATTAGGGTAACTTGCAAATTAGTGCTTACAAGCCGCTTTTTATATTCAGTACATTCAATACTATATTCAATACATGACAGAATGGTCTGCATTTTTTTCTGTTTCTAAAGTCCACAAGAAAGTAAGCTTGGTGACCTCCTACTGTTTTCTATCGGAGACGGTGTTAGTGTCTGCATGAACTTTATTTATACAACAGACATTAGTAATTTTGTCGATGTCAGGTTTACTTGTTTTAACGACTTTCACGAATAATGTTCATTGTAACTTTACTCCGCCTCGCCTTGACTTTGGGATCCTGCTCATATTCTTTAACGCTTTTGCGATATCACTGTATGCTGATGTTTATCTTTGTGGCAAATTGTAAGCTATGTTAATTTGTAATCTATAGATGTATCTCTGTAAACTCGACTTTATTTTTATTTAGAGAGCAAAGGGTTACGTTGATTGTCTTTAGATCGGCTAGATTCGTGTTGTCCATGATTGCTTTTGCGAAATCTTCTATGAGAGTAGTTTATTGTATTTATAATGACATCAAATAATTTACTTTAGCTGGCGAGAGATATTCTTTTACTAAAATGCCACGAATGAGGATTTTTGGTCTTTGTTAAAAAGTACAGGATGATGTTGTATTATGACAACTGTATCTTGTCTATGCAACAGTCGTTAAGTTCAATAGAATTGCCGTTTAGAGATGTAGAGGCAAGAGCGGATAATCCTCTGTAACAGTTTTCAGATTATTAAAGCTTTGAATAGCCCCTGAGAATCAATAAAGTTGTATTGTATTGTATTGTAAGTACGGACACGTGATATAGCAGTCCACTTCTCAATTTTGTCCCTCGGTGGTCTTGTAGGATATCGATAATCTGTCGAACACCGTTAACAGTTGACAGTTTGACTATAAGAGAGAGAGAGAGAGAGCACATTTTTCCTAACGTGTATCTCTCGTTATCAAGGATAAAGAAAAATATGCTACACTTGTGTCTTTCGTCTTTTTTCTTGTTTTTGTTTATTTCTTGTGGTTTTTTTCCTTTTTTGCCAAAATGTGGACGTGTTCTAAAAGATACTCGAGAACCAAAAAACTTTTTTTTCATCTGCTTTACGCTGTATTAATTAAACTATGTTTTAAAAATGTTTTCATAGTTTGTTTTCTTATGGATGGATACATGTACGCCGGTAAGATTATATTTTGCTTTCAGAACAGGAAACTTCGATCTGACATAATAAACAATCCCAACAAAATGCAATAACAGTAATGTGAACACCACGATAAATACTGAGATGATATGTCTGCTAACGTCCCACACATACAGACAGACATACCTACAAACGTTTCCATACATAAATCTACGAAAGAATATAGCTAAATGAAAGGACTAAGCAATCTGTTCACGCGGAATTCTGTTTTATTGGCAATTAACCCTAAACTGGACAGCTTCCCACTGCTATTCCGATTATCATATAAAGTAAAATCCGTGGTTTAAATTGTCGTTGTTGCCATAGTTACAAGTACCCAGTAGTACCTGCTTCGCCGGTGTTGTTTTTTTTTTCCAAAGTTTCGTGAGACGATACCATGAATATCAAGCGAGACATCTTTCTGTGTCTGACCAAGTGACAGTCTGGCCAGGTCGGACAGTCAGAGCTACAACAGTTACAATTCTTACAAACAGGAAGGTGCTGGGTACGACCACAAACATCAGAGATTTTTCACGACCATTAATTCTTAATGAGAGTTGCAGTCCATGCATAACATAATGACATCGGGTGAGTATGCTTGATGCTTGAGACTTGACAACCAAGCAAAGCATACTCTCCTTACATTAAACATCAAACCGTCTATCCACATATAATACAACGCAGAGTGAATATGGTTCTAACAATACAATCTTATAAATTTGACTTCATCTAGAAAGTGTCTTCCCTTAACTCTTTGATAGCTTTGTTATTTATCTGCGATTACCTCGTTTGGGTCCCTTTAGTCCTCTTTTGAACTACATTTTCAAACCTGTTCTTTAATGTTTATTCCAGTCAGAATTTTGAGAACCATTCACTGTTTTAAATAAAAGCTCGTTATTCCTTTTGTCCAATCCGTTTCTTCTCCGAAATGATACTGCTGTCAGGAAGATACCACATACCTACTCTGTCATTCCGGGTACTAAGAAATGATCCTGCCCCTCCTCTAACTGCAGCTACACTCAAGTTCCTCTCAAACCTATGTATAGCACGGCTCTGATCATCGAACTGTTCAGGTAATGTAGGGTAGCTTTAACTAGGTCGTGTTGACACGTTTCCTTGGAGACACTCAACAACATGGCGCCGTTTGAGACGCGCACTAGCTCTCGCGCTTGACGCGTGGAGTTTCGTCAGGTGGACCACTCAGGTAGCACCCTCAATGGCACAGTACACACACCCGGAATGAAAGGTGTCCCACAGCAATGTAAATATGCTGATAACGATCACGGCAGTCGTCGATGACCTAGAGTCGGTCGCTGACCAGTACATACTAGTCTCACGTCGATATTTCTTGTGCAATCCATTCCAGCAAAACACAGTCACCCAACAGAACGTCATCATTAAATCATTTTAGCGTACGTGTGGTCAAGTATATCAACATTTTTTTAATCGACCGATCACCCGAGTTACCCAACCCTTTCCCCTCCCTAACCTCAAGGCTCTATTTTCCTTACTTTACCGCAAAAAGTAGGACAAACTCTCGTCACTAGACCGCCCGCACGGCAAACCGTCCACAAAGCTTGCACGAGACCAGGCAACCCCGCACGTTGCCTTATGTTTAGGATATGTGTCGTCAAGGCTGAATTCCTCTGCCGGTTTCTTTACGACTTGTCATTGGGTGACAACGAATACCTCCGAGCTGCATAGTTGGTGAAACATAACCGCTACAGTAAGTGTGTGCGTGTGTGTGTGTGTGTGTGCGAGAGAGAGAGTTTATGTTGTGTACGTGTACAGTAGTACCTACTAAACATTCCGTCATGTGCTTTCAGTCCGCGAGTAAACGGAACCAAGGAACAAAATACAAGATCTCATGTCACTGAGTATCGTTACAACCCGGGTAGTTTAAAATATTCACGGGTGGAGTGGAATACAACACCAGTGAAGACCAGACTTGGCCTTGCTTGTTCATTGATCTCTGTGCGCCGTGAAGGTCTCCGAGCTTTGGCAGCGTCTACATGCCACGCCGGCCATCTTTAAACCTCATGTGTCGCAACATTCAGTGTAGAGTGGCTCACCAGCCCCAATATCTATGACTGTCAGATACTAATAGATAACAGAGATAAAAACAAACGACATCAATGAGAAGTTTTCACGTCTCCAAGTCACAGTTTCCGAGACAGCCTGAAGCAGGTCAAAGGGAACAGTCACGTGGGCGTGGTGAGAGAAGTAGACCGTGAAATTTCCAAACAAACACCGGCCAGTGGAAGTTTGAAACCAAGTAAGAAGAAACAAAACCTTCCTTAATTTTTTTGTTGTTGCTTACCAAATTTAAAGAAAATATATAAAAATATACAGTTTTATTAGGCAATAAACAAAACCAGTGGATGTGTCATTTGATTCTCGATGATTTTTAATTTTAGAGGCACTCAATGTTAAAAGTTTATACACGTTGAGCAAATAAAATAAACACTGGCACTACTTTGAGCAGACGGCTCCACCTCCTGCAAATGGACCAAACTGATATCCAGGGCGAATTTCATGCACACCGACAACGACGATGTCCACTACAGTTCCGAGACGAGCTCGAGGCGTGGATGAGAGCAAATGACGAGAAGATGACGTTGTCTGACGTTCTGGCGGCGCTGAGAGTCACTCGAGAGAAAATCTGTCGCCCGGATTTCCCGTCAAGCAGCACTTCAGGATATTACATGGGGTACTCCACCCTGAGGTTCTTGAAAGAAGCAATTAGGTAACTGTCTATGGATATGTTACTAGGATATAACAAAACAAAATGGAAAATTTCAGTTCTACCATGAGTGTTAGGTTAGGATGTACTACTAACTCCATTACACTTGTTTCTTTCGTCCTTTTTCCCTGTCTTTCCTTCTTTCTTTTTTTTCCTTCCTTTTTTTCAAAGAAACAAACAAAAAAAAAATCAACACGTGTCTCATTTTGTTTGATTTTTTTACGTTTTAAACCAGCGAACTGATAGGTTACGGTAAGGCTAAGCCCAAAGACTTCCAAGTTCCTTTCTTGGACTTTGTGCTGCAGATGATCGAGGTCGGACCCACCTCCAGTCACGTGGAGTACATCTTCAACCTCAACGACTCAGAAGTTGATTTCTTCCAGTATCTTCAGGTGAGAACATTCCAAGCAACACTACGAACATTTTTTTTTGACTCACGGTTAAGGGTTATTGACTTCCCTATTTAGACCAGTACATATGTTCAGCACTGCTAATGTCTTTCAATACCGTGGTAAGAACTTTGGTCATGTTCTCCGAAGCTGAACTCTCTTCCTGTTTCGTTCGCAGTCCGGATGAAGACATGCTAGTATTTTTCAGTCCAGTCGTTCTTGTATTCATGTGATTTGTTACTTGCCTATGCATGGAGGTTACAATTAAGAAGTAATTTTTAAGAAAGGTCGTGGAAAAGTGTCGTTTCATTCTGTTATACTCATGGCTTACCGAAGGGTAAATCTACGAAAAAAAATTAATTAAATAAGCAAGGTGCGTTAAACATTACACGTTTTTTCCCACACAGAACCTGCATGGAGAGGATTTGAGAAAATCATCAGGGCCTTGATGAAACAGTATAAGCCCGACCCCGGTATGGAGTGGGACGGTACCAGAGCCACCTGGAAAGATTTTGAGGAGATTCATCAGCGACCTTTACAGGTAAGTAAAAAAAAATAAATAAAAATTTACCTTTAATTTTACGTAACCAACTCTTCAGCCTACTGGAGAGTAGGATCTCATATTTTATTTAGGCGTCTCTTTGAGTGGTCTGAATAGGAGACAGGACTTCACAAAGAAAATAACTATTAGGACATCAGGATTGTAGTCGTAAGCTTATTCTGTCCAGAACCGGAAGGTATAATCATTATTATCTGTGGACAAGTGTATCATTATGAGTTGAAGCTGTTTGACTGCATGTTGACAATGATTCTATCGTGAATTAACCTCGCCCACTGACTGTCATCTAATATGGTTGTAGCGATGAGCAGCGCGAGGAGTCATCACGACTTCATCGACGTGTACATGTACTTCATCACCGCCTTCAACACCAGGGAGGAGAACATCAGGAAGCAGATGCAAAGCTTCGCTTACTGGATCGAACTTAAGTACGACAGAAACGTCTTCAAGGTGGGATTAAGTCTCCCTTCGTCAAGAAAAATGTTTCCATTATCTCTGTTACTTACTTTCGCTCACTGCCTCTCTCGTTCCTAACCCTACTTAATCTTGTGTGTGTGTGTATTTACAATAGTTGGTTTCTTTTGAACGAGTCGGTCTCATTTGTGCGCCATCCCATGCACTTGCTGCTAATTATACACATTACATGTTTATTATACACAGATTACATATTGTTTACTATACACAATTATGTGCATAAACTCCGCATGCAGACACCTCCTCGTGACGCCTTCACTGTCATCTCAATTTGTCTTCCTGAGAATTCTTTTCGTCGCCATGTCAATGCTTCTTTTTCACAGAATTATCGGCCAAAGTTACTGTTGAGTTTTTAAAAGATGAAGTGCTCAATATCCTTATTACTAATGATTGGTAGCATCAGCAGAATCGGGAGTAGGAACCTGTCCCTTACATCAATCTCTAACCGAAATTTCGAATTGACCTTTAACAGGACATCAAAGATGTGGGACTGCTAAAGCGCCACCTAGCGGATATCAGAAAGGTTGTGCTCGCCCCTGAGTACCCGCAAGCTGACGATATAGGAGAGGCGTCAAAGAGCATGGTGTATCATCTCTTGAAGACTGTGAGGTATGCTATGTCCAGACAAAATACCTGTTAAAAAAAATAATAAAACCGCACATAAACAATAAACCAATTTACTAGAATCCAGTTTTGCTGTTCCTTGAAAGATAGCACTGATTATTAGCGAAGCTTATCTTTTATTTGTATCTCTGAATAATTTGACCGCTGAGGCAGACTTAGGTGTACTCCTAGCAAGCATCAGTGCAAAGGTGCGAATGTCTCCAATTCTTTGACATGAAACTTGTCGTCCTTTTTCTTGTTTCGCTTTTTTTTCTTTCATTTGTTTTGTTTGTTTTATTTTTTTATTATTATTATTATTATTATTATTATTATTATTATTATTTCTTGGTTTTTTTTCATTGTTGCAGTGACGGCAGCTCAATCGGTGAAATTTATAACGAGATAATGGACTTCGCGCTTGATCTCTCTGTCAAGAAAAGCGGTTCAAAACCTGCCAAAGATATCTTTGAGACGATTGGATATTTCTTTTTTCATCTAAATGAAGACAGTCTTAAGGTTTGTCATGTACCTATTGCTGCCCTAGTACATCTGTCACTCGTGTAGGTTAACTGAGAGAGTAACTCTTGAGATTGATTGATTGATTGATTGATTGATTGATTGATTGATTGATTGATTGATTGATTGATTGATTGATTGACTGATTGACTGATACAAGAGTATACCTCCACCAAGCTTAAGTCGTGAGAGAGAAATAGAGATGAAGAAGGGGAGATGGTGGGGAAAAAAAGAGTGGTGGATAAGAAAGAAGAGATAGATGAGAATGATGGATGAAGACAAAGGAGATGAGGAGAGAAAGCGAAAAGGATGCTAATCATAAAAGGTATTTATGGAATCTTTGATGAAGCTGAAACTTTTAGAACGTTGATACTCTGAAACTTAAATGGAATAGAATAACTATATATTTACTAATACTACTTAGAATCATCATCACCATCACCAACATCATCATCATTGCACAATCACAGATGATCTAATGTATATATATTATACAAGACACCACGAATTTTTCTGATTTTAACAGAAGAACGACAAACTGTTCGAGGGGCTTGTAGTCAAGCTCACACATCTGTTGACAACATTGGTGATGAGACCTTCCTGGCCATCTTCTTCGCCAGGCCTGTCGTTGACCACGTGTTGTGCACAGCCATGGGCACGTGAGTTCCATGTTCTCCCCAGCAGTCACGTACGTCAGATGACAGGGAATGTTGGGCTATAAGGGGGATATTGGATAATAGTCAAACTAAAAAGTGTTCACTTGAGGTAGTGGACTTACTCATTTTTATGTGTCATGCGTGTGATAGTTGCAGGCAAATAAATTCGCAAACATGTAAAAGTTGTGTACAATTACCAGCTGGGATTACTCGTCATTTTTCCTTTGTCTTCTACATTCCTCGCCTCAGATGCTTCGAACTCTTTTATTTTTATCTCTGCCTCCACTTCTTGATTGGATAGTTGTCTCGATTCTAGCGATAAATATGTGAAAGCGTATGAATGGCAAATCTGTCCAAAGAACAAAAGCATATTTCACTCACATGCTACCTGAAGTTATTGTCCTTGACATCGGTTGGATCCGTTAAATTATAGGTCACGTGACCACGTTGTCCTTTGGATAGAGATGATGAAGGCACTGCTCAAGCATCCAACAGAAAACTGCATGAGGGCAGTCTATGATGCCGTGAACGACAAAGACAAACTCCTGAAGTGGAAGGTAAGCTCTGTTCTCTGCATTCTCAAGACCGTGATTCCCCTGAGTCCTCCATCACACTTTTACTAAAGGTCATAACTGTCAGGTAAGGGGTGAGAATGGAATCTATACCCACACTCCCATTCTCATTCTTATAGTAAAACAAACAATGATCTTAGAGCTGTTTAAAATTGTGGTAATCTTGCTGGGTCTTAGAAAAACGATAAAACAACACCTGCTTTACACAGATTTATTAGAAAAGCTGAAGGGAGACAGAAGGAGGGGCTCATTCAAGCCTTCCTCACGTCATGTTCTAGACATGTTGAACCACTTTCTGCTCATTGTCTTTGCTAACCTTTACATTTAAAAGTCTTCTCAACAGAAGAAAGTACTCATTATTTTTTTCAAAAAAACAGACTTTTCACTAAAACTCATAACGTGTGAAATGGAAAATAAATGAGAAGAAGTCGCGAACGTCTAGAAACAGTTAAGTATCTTCCTAAGATTTAACTGCCTTGGGACTTTTTAAGAAAAACTAAACTCAGAACTACTTTGATATAAGCTCTTTGTGTAATTTGTACCTGTAACAAATATCAATCATCATCATCATCATCATCATCATCATCATCATCATCATCATCATCATCATCATCATCATCATTCAACTTTAGAACACCTTCACTAAAGTGAGTGTGGGCAAACACTTACATATTAGCACACAAAAGCTCACACATAGAAAAAGACACAGACAGAGATTATATGGATGTGGTTTATGTTTTTAACAAAGGACTACCCGGCTCAAGTAAAAGAAATCTTCGCCATACTGAGCAAGGTAACAGTTCCAGACTGGGTGCAAGGCGAGGACAGGAAAAAAACATTTGAATACTTCAAAGACTTTGCAAATCGCTTTCTAGACGGAGTGAAGTAAGTAATTGTTTATTTCCATATTGGTTAATAATTTACTTTTGTTATGTCATCGAAGTGTAAAAAGTTTGTTATCTTATCGTGTTGTCTACTTATCTATTTATTGATTTCTTTTTTGTATTAAAGCTTTTGATGTTTTTAACTTGTTATTGACTGCAATCTGCATGTCTTATAGAGTGTATAGACTGTCTATCACTTTCTCTCTCTCCCCGTGTAATTAAATATTCAGTAGTTCCTCTTCGCTCATTTTCATCAAAAAGTATTAGAAAAGACACTAAACATTCCACAGCAAGGCCAAGCTTCAAAAGGACATCAGAGAAGACATGGTCTTCTTTGTCTTCCATTGCATAGAATTGAAGGATGTACCGCTATACGCTGTAGCTTATGAGGTAACATCGAAACTGGAGTTCAACGGCAAGGTAGGTACCAGACATACTGAGTATCATGAGTTGTAAAAATACAGACTGACAAAATATACAGGCTGTGTATAATTGGACAGCAAAGTTTGACAAAGGGGAGAACAAATTATTTGTGATGCTTAGTAAAATATACAGTACGACTTTCTCAATTGTGCTTCTGTATAAAGGGTGTGATCATCCATGGTATGTACTGATAAAATCAGTTTCAGCTATAGCTTGGTGATCACCAATATAAATGGCCATATTTTAGATGGGGAAGCTGCTGGCATTTGTAGACCTTTGGCCTCGAACGCCAGTTCTATAATCACTTTGCTATGATGTCATTATATTTTCAAAGAAAATATGTTTAATTCGTAATCCCTTGATTTTTGTATTTGTATTCGTTGACTTATTAATGAGTAGAGTTCACTTTCTTTCAGACCGACAAGGACTTGCTGATGAAGATAATCCATTTCCTTAACAGAATTTTATCAGATGAGACTTATGGCTGGCTTCAAGAAGATTTACCGTACCCAAACTGCTTAACACAGTACAAAGACTGGCACAGTGTATCGACAAGTTCAAGTAAGTGACATATCAGTTCTGTCCCTTCTGTCACCAATTTTTAAACCAGTATTAAGCCATTCGGTCCTAGGGAAAGATATAAAAAAGATAACACTACGGACATTATTTTTAGTATTGTCTTTTCTTTGTGCTTGCGATCTGTTACGCGACTGTGATCGCTAGGACACAATTTTTTTTCTATTTTAATTTTAATTTAATTGTTTTGATTTTGTACTCTTCCTGTTTGGTAAAGAGACTTTTCAGTGATTTTATCAAAGTAATCTTGGTTGTCTGTGTCGCCAGGGATGGAAAAACATTTTCCTGGGAGGAGCTGGACGACATGGTCAGCCTGTGTCTGCGATGCCAGCAGGGGGCCTTCATGCGTGACGACGACACCCTGACAGCCTACTACTCCGTCTACATGACCGTCTCTGGTCAGCTGTACCAGTGGGTAAGTCAGCTTGCACACCTGTCGTCTCACATGTGATGGTCGCAAAAATGTGTGGGTGTGTGTGTCGACCAGCCCCCGCAGACAACGATGAGGATGAAGAGATTTGTAGGGAATCAAATCGAAGAAGCACAAGTTCAGAGGAATGTCACTGAGAGAGTCATAAAGAAGATGGCGGACGAAGACGATTGTTTTCCCCGCTCACTTGACTTTTTTTTAGAGCAACTGCTTTTCTTGTGTATGACGTCTTTTTCTGCTTCAAGTGACGTGGAACAAATGACGTACATAAGACGTCAGACACAAGACGTCATTCATACGCTAAACAATACGCGACCTACCACAACTACATGCAGGATATCACGTGACTTTTCTGTCAAGATGAAAGAAACCGAAATACATTTCCTATTCATCTGCCCTAAACATTCGATTTGGACAAAAAATCAAGATCCCGCAGAATGTTATAAGATACTTTAACTTCAGATTCCAAAGTATAATGTCACACACTAGAACTAAAATTTCTAGTCCTCAAAATAAAATTAGTTCTTCCTCTTCTCTCTTTACCTCTCTCTCACTCACACACGCTGAGTTTGTCCGACACCAGCCGGAAAGCGTTTCTATTTTTCTTTTTTGCACTCCGACCTCCTTTTCAGCTGGACACAATGAATGAAATACACCGAGCCAAGCAAGCTGATACCCGGGGTGATCGACATGCTGGGATCGGACAACGACACGGTGAGAGACATGGGCGGGCACCAGATCTCGATGACCACTCGCTCGGGCACCGTTGGTGGGCCTTATATGGTGCGACTGATACAGATTTTCCTCGAGACAGAGTCCGAGAGCATCCTGTGTAAGTCTGTCTGCTGTCTATCTGTCTGCTTACCTGTCAGTCTCTCTGTTTGTCGGTCTGTCTGTGGCGTGTACACTTCATCGGGCCTAATAGTAAGTATTTAGCTGCGTCTTGTCATCGATGGAAAGGTAAGGGAAGAGAAAAGGTGACCATGAGACTCTATAGGAATTTGAATTTTTGTTCAGTCATAATACTTTTTTTTTTTTTGGACTGGCATCATTTTCCCTCATATGGACACTCATGATATTCACAAAAGGAAAGACAAAGATATTGATACTTATACTTTGCTTTCTTAATAAGATAAATACATAAAGTTTAACATATACCTGTAGAAACATTAGAATATAAGATATTTCAATATACATTGCTTTACAACGAAAGATAAAATAACCAAACGGAAATCAATCAGTTTCTCAACGTCTACGAGCAAAACCCCGGAGCCCTGACGCCCTACTTCCAAGAGCTGTTTGAGCATCTGGACAGCGGAAACTCTTCGGTCAAATCCTACATGAAGATGCTTCTACAGAAGGTGGCCAAGTATCAACCGGATGTAAGTAGTTAGCGAAGGTATAGTTGTCTACAACTAATTACGACCCTCTTAGAGCTAATTTATGCTGGCATCATCACTTCTCGTCGCTGTTGAAGAAAGTCAACAACTTTAATAGCATCAGTGTACTTCCTGTACTGTTTTCTTTTTAAGAATGATCTGGTTCAGTAACTTATCAGATTAAATTTATAATAGCTGTTATTGAATTTTCTAAAGCGCTTCTTTTTTCTTTTTTTCTCCTCCAGCTTTATGATTAATTTCTCTTTCTTATTCTACTGGAACTTCGGTAAGCTTTTGTGATCATACCTTCTGACCTTTCTTCCTTACAAGTATAAATAAGTACAAACTTAAAGAAGATTTTGATGTTTCTACTCCTTTTCATTTGTAAAAAAATAACAATAAAAGTAAACGCATGTAAATCAATGTTAGAAATAGCATACAGGAACGCCGTAGACAAAGAAATTTATTCGTGTAAATAGTAAGTTACTCTACTCAACATGAAATTAGAGCAGTCGTCAGGAACTCTGGTGTCGTGGTGTAAAACACACAGTCACTCGTGCAGTTTGTCTACAAAGAACAATTGCAGAAAGACCATAACGATCAGCATATTTGAAAAAAAAATCGTGTTTACGTATCACTGCTAACCTACTTATATGTTTTGGTCGGTTCAGTAACTTTGATAAATTGACGATACCATTGCAGCTGTTCACAGGTGAAAACATGGACGTCCTAATGAAGGAGGCCCTGGAAGATTCTTTACTTCAGATAGTCGTTCTAATGATCGTCGAGGAGATAGCCAAGCGAAGACCAGAGAAGTTGACGCCCTTCATCGAGCAGCTGACGACTCCACACCTCTGGAACCCCAACTGTTCATACACCATCAGCAACATGTTACAATACTACGCCGTGAGACAGGAGGTAAGGCAGAGTAGATGGATTGTGTTCTGGGGATATTATAGTATTGAATGCGTAAATTGACAGGAAACACGAAGTGAAAGGGAGAGGAAGAGAAACAAAAGAGCAAAAAGAGTAAAGTCGTCGAAGCAGAGAGAAGACAGGTGTCAGGAAGCTCAGGAACTTCAATCAAAAAATTCACTTCATGTCATTCCTCACCAGGGCAACGAGGCGTCCAAGGTCATGGACTACATGATAAAAGTGGTTCAAGGCTCACCGGACAAAGTTGCAGTCGGGACAGCTCTGAACTCCATACGACTGATCGGCTTCAAACACCGACCTGTCTTGGAGAGGTACCGCGGTGTGATTGAGCAATTTCGCGACACCACGAAAGACAACGACCACCACAGCGGCTGCACCGCCATCATCGACATGCTGGACGGGAAAAGGTCAGAGTTCACAATTTTCCTGGCTCATTTTTTTTTTTTTTTTCTGCTTTAGAAACGTACCATTTCTAACACTAACTTTGAGAACAATAAAGTGAACGTTTAGATCTTCAATGAGAGACTACTTAGCGAAGGGATGAGAGAGAGAGAAAGTTTTAAGGGACATAAAATGTTTGTGCTCAATACTTTTAATACCAGAATTGTTTCAAATGTTTGATTTTGAAAAAAAAAATTCTTCACTGATTCCTAATGCCCACAGTCTCGACAAAGTCGCGGCAGAAATGAAAGCGCTTCAGGAGGACGTGGCGGACCTAGAGATTCGTGTCATCACCGTTGAGACCGACGTCGTCGAGGTCAAGGACACCGTGCGTGTCCAAGGAGAAGATCTTGGCAGAGTCAAGGACGAGGTGGCGGAGCATGGTCAACGCCTGGACCAGGTGGAGGAGACGGTGGAAGTGACTGTAGCCAAAGTGGAAGAGATTGATGGAAAAGTAAGTCCAACAGAAGTTTCTTCTTCTCGGCAGCAGTCTCAGTTGCAGTAAAACTGTCTACGTTAGGTAGCATCAAAAACGAATTATAGCATACATGGAAGATAAAGCTGTTTTAGTGGACAGGGACAACTTAAAGAATGGTTAAAAAAACATGCCTATTTGTTATAATAAAAAAATTAGAATGCAGAAAAAAAATATTTGACTAAATACTTGATTACCTTCATATACAGTGATGTTTGTTTATAAAAAAAAAAAAAGAAAAAAAGATTAACTATGAAACTATGCTGAATTAATTGAAAAAAAATGTATGTTTATAAATACATGGGTTGTTTACGGTGAAAAGAAATACGGGTTTATCATATTTTTACGGAAGCTAGTTTCTGGTGCTTACTCCTACGTAAAAGGTTTCAAGATGCTGCAGAATACAACTTGGTAGACATAAATGGTTGGAGTATACCTGTAGTTTGGAAATTATGCAAGGGGCTAATAACCCACCTCAGACGTGCCATAAAAATTTCGAAACTTTATAATTGCCCTTATTTATTAATATAAATACCCATATCTTATAGGTAAGCTTTTGTTCCCAGAAAAAAATATTTTAGACTTACGTTAAATGTACTGTAACTAACCATCAGTGACTTCATCTCTGTCCTGTTTTTATTTATTTACAGACATTGAGTCACGCACCATTCTGGTCACGTGACGTCTCCAAGCTGTTGAACCCTGACACCGAACATGACTGGCGCCTGCTCAGCCGTCGTCTGGGCTACAACAGCGACGACATGAGGGGGTGGGCGCAGCAGGCGGACCCCTGTATGGCGATGCTCAACGAGTGGTACGCCACGCACAAGACAAGGGACGCAACCTTCGCCGTGCTTACCGCCCTTCAAGACATGAGTCGGGAGGATGCTGCTGCTATTGTGGAAAATGCCATGAAGAATGCAGGTAAAATACTCTACCTTTATTAGACACACTTTCGAGGCAGTAAGAGCATCTTAAAAACGTAATATTACCTTGCATAAATAGAGTGCTCACAACAAAGCTTGTGTTTCGCAAGTAGTCTTGTCGATAAGAGGAAGAAATTCGAGCTGTGGAAGAAATTTACTATCACACATTGTGTTTTTCCTATGAGGTACTTTACATATAATCCCTAACACCAATGAACAACTTCTTGCTCCAGAGGCTGTGGTGGAGGACGAGGAGTTCGAGTACGCCACTCCGCCTGACGTCTTCCTCAGCTACCAGTGGGGTCACCAGAACGAGGTGCGGTTGCTAAGGCAACACCTAGAAATGGCTGGCTACAGCTGCTGGATGGATGTAGGGCAGATGGGAGGCGGAGACAAACTCTTTGAAAAGATAGACTCTGGAATCAGGGGAGCGAAGGTGGTCATCTGCTGCGTCAACGAAAAATATTCAAAGTCTCCTAATTGTAATAGAGAGGTGGGTAAGGTTTTGTTGTTTATATTAAACTATTTTTACATATTAAATGATAATTCATGTAGTCATTCATGTTTATTTAGATTACAAGAAGCGGGTGACAAAGTATTTTTTCACTAAAAATTTAAGCAATGGTTTTCGAAACTATTAATAAATATTTTTCAATATATTTATAAAAAGTACCGCGCTAAATTTACTAAGAGAGCAACACACACAAACACACTGACACAAGTGCTGCTCATCTCAGGTGAACCTAACAGTCAGCCTCGGCAAGCCCATCATCCCTCTCTTGATGGAGCAAACAACATGGCCGCCCCCAGGCTCCATGGGCCCCATCTTCAGCGAGTATCTCTTCATTCGCTTCTTTCAAAGATCAGGCGAGGAGACAAAGGACTCCAGATACTGGCCGCTGTCCAAATTCCAAGAACTTCTCATGCAACTCTCTCTGAATGGATTGATGCCAGACGAAGCTGCGGTTCAGCCAGGTGAGGATTCAGATCCCAGAACAGACTAGTGATATAATGGAATAAGCATTTTGCTTCATACATTTCTGGCTAAACATATGTTAATAGTGTGAGGTGTTCCAATAAATCTTCTCACTTTAATTACCAGAAGTAAATTGTATTCCAAAATGTCTTTCTTTACATCTATTGTTAAGCGAACTCTTTTGAAATATGCACGTTGTTCGATAGGCTAAACATAAAAATAAATGTATTATCAAAATTTCTTAATTTGAATAAAATTTGTAGTACTTTCATCGCAGAATATAAAAACTGGTGGATCCCTAAGACGGAAGAGATAAAGGTTGACAAAAGCAGACAGAAGGCAAAAATTCAATCAAGTGTTATTGTTACTGATCCTGGTTCTACTAAGGTACGCCATACTTTCTAACCTTGCTACCCTGCTCAAGAGTTGACATTTTAACCCTGTATAATGCGCACTAAAAAAAGTTAAAATGTTAATCAGGGTATATTTAAAATAAAAACGCTTGCTACACTGCTCAAGAATTGATATTTTAATCGCGTATGTGTATACGGCATCGTAAAAAAAGTAATCTGATAAAGTATAAAAAAGATCGAGGCTCATTCAAAATCTTTTTAAGTGGTCAACAAAAAGGTAACTTTGTAATTATAATATAAAATATGTGAAAGTATTATCATTCTTCAAGTGTGTAAAATCAGTCCCTGTTTCCGCAACAATTACGAAACCAATTTTCGTTGCTCAAGAAAACAAAAGGTCCTTGAAGAAAAATATCTTGTCTTTCTTGAACAGGTGACAGTCGCACCAGAGGTGTTCATCTCATACCAGTGGGGGAGACAACCTCAAGTGGTGCGTCTGTACAGGGCTCTTGACGTCACAGGGCTTCACGTGCTGGCTGGACATCATGCAGATGGGAGGAGGAGACTCGCTGTTTGACAAGATTGACAAGGGGGTGCGCGGGTGTCGTGTGGTCGTCTCGTGTGTCACCCCGAAATATGCTTTGTCAGCAAACTGTCGCCGAGAGGTGAGCTTTGGCAACTTGAACGATGACTGTAAAGATAAGATGGAGGCTAAGACTGGCAGTGTATTACAGCTATCAGTATCGGTTACATTATCTACTGATACAGGACTATATTGTACACAAGGATGGTGTCAGAGTTGTTAACTCATTTTATGTGGGTGTATCGACAGCTATAAAGACATTTGCGTTACAGTTACAGAAATTTTGTATTACTTTTTTTTACCTTATTGTAAATGTAAAAGGCTTGAGGGTAATACAGGAGGAAATACACCACAACGAAGCTAAATGTACGTGTGCAGGTGAGCCTGGCCGACGCTTTGAAGAAGCCGCTGGTGCCACTGTTGCTGGAGACAACATCCTGGCCACCCCCTGGCCCAATGGGTCCAGTCCTCACGCAGCTTCTTTACATCGACTACACCGACCCCACCCTGCAGGAGAAGTGGACTGGACCGAAGTTCCAGGAGTTGGTAGCCAAGATCAGAGAAAATGTTCCCACACATGACTCCAGCGCAAACTCACTCACTCAAGAACAACTCCACACCCAGAGTGACGCCCCGCAACCAGCAGACGACTCGGGGGGAAAGCCAGCGTCCCTGGCATCAGTACACTCTGGGGTTCATGACCCTGCGCACCAACAGCTCCAGGGTAACGGGACAATCCAGAGCGACCCTCAACCAGTGGACAGATCTCTGCAGGAAAGGCAGCCACCTCCACGTTCTCCACACACAAAGGAAGCGCCTCAAGTGGCCAACAGTTCTTGTTGTCTACTCCAGTAAAATATAATATAAAATGTTAATTATCTTTTCCGCTATTATTTGTGACATAAAGTTCGCTCATGAGACAATTTTATCAAGTGACTAAGTAGCCAGACTGTCGTGCGTGGCATCAATCATCTCACGGTAATCACTTGCTGTATTATCAATTATTTTAAAACACGCAGCGCTTACCTGATTTCTTATTTTTTATTTTTGGTTTGTTATTGTTTTTAATATAAGACAAAAATAGCAAAATCTGTGATACTTCTAGGGTAAACATTTGTGATATACAAGTTCCAGCCCTCAAGCATTTCTGACAAAGGTAATGATTTAATTCATCCGTCCAGGGACTTTGAAATGTCGAACCGTCAAGCGGCCATTTTATTCAATATGTGTCTCATTATCAAGTTGTGAAACACGTTGCGTGCTCTAAGGAATGTTCAAGACAAAATCCTGTTCATCTACGTTTTGACTGCATTAATCATGCAATATTTTTACGATTTGAGTCTCCTCGTGAATAAAGGTTTTACCGATGATATGATCACGTTTTATGTTTCGATATGATCACCTTTAATTTTATTCTAGTTGTTATTGTTGCATGCACAATCCACGAACATGCAATTATTTCTTTTGAGATTTAAGTTAAACAACTGACAGAACTATGCAACTTTTCATCACATGACCACAAACGATGGAAGCGAAATGGCTGCGCTCCATTGGAGATGTACTTCTGTAAGTTTACACATGTTTAAAAGGCGCCATGCCACTCGCACCCTGTACTCACACACCCGGCACTACTTTCACTAAGCAAGCAGTGAGGCGGGGAAGGGAAGAACAAGTAGGTCGTGTTTACGTGTCGCATTGGAGATGGGCAACAACGTGGCACCGATCGAGGTTGAACTATGTTTGCTGGAGAGGTTAGAGGGCAGAGGGAAGAGGATACGTCTGATGTAAGACGTTATCTCACAATAATTCCAAACCAAACGGATTATTATTTTCCTCCTTCTTCTTCTCCTCCTCCTCCTCCTGCCGAACTGACCATCAGTATATGAACGACCGATAGTACATCACTGTCAATGATGTTTCCACCAGGTACCGTTTCACCATCTTGTGAAGTGCGTTCCAGCAAGATACATTACCACTCAACCTACAGACATCTATGAACTATTGCAGAGGTCCGTGCTAAAAAGCAGACCATTTTTTTTAATCCATCGATCAGCCGCTTTACACAACGCTTTCTCCCTACCTCACTGCAATCATCTAAACTTCCTGACTCTCGTTACAAGACCGGCCACACTGCAAACCGTCCACACGCTGACGCGAGAGCAGGCAGCCCTTCTGTGATAATTATGATAACGATTTCTGGTCGTCAAAGCTTGTCAGACGATCCAACAAAGACCTTTGAGCTGCATAGTAAGTGAATAGTCACGGCTAAGGTGTGTGTGTTCGTTGGGTGAGTGAGTGAGTGAATGAGTGTGCAACCGTATGCAGTAGTACTTGCCAAACACTCCTTCGCTTTCAGTCCGCGAGAAAAAAAGGGACCTAGGAACATAATACAAGATCTCATGTCACTGAGTGTCGTCACAACCCACCCGGGTAGTCTAAAAGTCTAAAGCACAAGACGGGTGGAGAGAGGTACGCAGGCACGACAGGGCACTTGGCCTCGCTTGTTCATTGATCTCTGTGCGCCTGAAGGTCTCCAAGCGTCTACATGTCACGCCGGCCATCTTTAAACCTCATGTGTCTCAACATTCAGTGTAGAGTGGCTCACCAGCCCAACACCTGTGACCGCTAGATACTCATAGATGATAGAGAAAAAGAACAACGACATTAATGAGCAGTTGTGGCGCCTCTCCGTCACAGTGTCCAAGTCGGTAGACAACCTTGAGCAGGTCACGTGGGCGTGGTCAGAGAAGTATTTCAACACAGACAGACCCAGTGAAGGTTCGAATCCGTGCTTTGTTTGCTTGTTTGTTTGTTTGTTTGGTTGTTTGTTTGTTTGTTTGTTTGTTTGTTTGTTTGTTTGGGTTTTTGCACTACCAATGTTAGAGAAATACGAAAATACTTCAAAATATGAGAATGAAATACGTCCGTTTCATTAGTAATATACAGTACCAGTTGATCTGTCCTGTATTTTCAATGATTTTAATTTTACAGGTACTGTTTATTAAACTATTTATACGTTTTGTGAAAATAAAGCAATGTATAAAGCAGCTTTTATCTGCATGGTAGCCGGGAAAATGAGAGGACGAAGCGAGTACACTCATGTCACATTCTCACAAATGCCTGGGCTCTATTTTTTACTCAAAGCATCGCTACCTCTTTTGTAGAACTATTTATATTTAGTAATTTTAACTAATAAAAATACACAAAAAATGCTAAAAATAATTCCCTAGTAAACATACATCAATTAATCTTTACTACTATATGAGATTATTGAGATTTATTATATTATTATTATTACTTATTAATGATCTCTAATTCTAAACTCAGTCCTGAGAGAAAGTTCCTTTCTCGATGATTTAACAAGAAATAATGTAGTGTAGAGTTCGGCACAACACTGCTTTCACTGTATCAACTGTCACTGGGACTAATGCTTCCATAAATCTATATATGTATATGTGTGTGTGCACGTATCTTACACGCTTACAACTTATCTTAAATCGTAAAATCAACTACACAAACAAAACACAACTGAGGTCTCTACATGGACAGACGTTATACTCTGAATGACACTGTCTCTGGGGACGAGTGACCTCTCAATGTGTTTATTATAATTATTGTAGTCAATATGTTATATTAAACGCTGCCTGTTGGGGTCAGACGTTGTGCTCCAGGAACACCCATAAACTAAACAATGATGATGACGAGAATCACGACAATTGTGATCCCTATTTAAGGAAACAAAAAAATAATTTCGCATTTTTTTCTATATTTGCCCTACTTTTTACAGACGGCCCAATCTCCTGCAAATGGACAAGCTGATATCCAGGGCGAATTTCATGCACACCGACAACGACGATGTCCACTACCAGTTCCGAGACGAGCTCGAAGAGTGGATGAGAGAAAATTGCGAGAAGATGACGTTGTCTGACGTTCTGGCGGCGCTGAGAGTACTCGAGAGAAAATATGTCGCCCGGATTTCCCGTCAGAGGGCACGTCGGGATATTACATGGGGTACTCCACCTTGAGGTTTTTAAAAGAAGCAATCAGGTAGCTATCTATGATATGTCGCGAGGATATAAAGAAATAATAATTTGTATGGAATATAACAATTCTGGTGTGAGTGTTATGCTGGGAAGTAGTGTCACCATTTAGGATTGAGAAAGTCATTCTTTTTTTCGATAGAAAAACAAACGATTTGTCCGTGGGTTTTATGGCTATTATTCAACAAATTAAAAGATAAATAGATGAACAAACACTCTCATAAAATAAAATAATCTTTTTCGAACACAAACGTATACATTCACGCAACGCAGTTTCGTAATGTCACACTCGCCACAAGGTTCACGTAGCACCACAGTAATTGTCTCCATGTCATCCATGATGTTTTTTCCATAAAAAGATTTTCTGACTCTCCAAGGGTATTCAGACATTGCCTTCCATTTTCATATCATTTAAATATAATCCAACGAAGGAGCATTTTTACACAAATATCACAGCAAGACAATAATTTTCTTCATACGAAAAGTCTCTGATTCTTCTCTTCTTTTTTTTTATCCAATGTTGATGGTGATGTTTTCACTGAAATAACTACTCTTCTGTCTTCTTTATAATAAGTTGCTCGTTTCCCCTGCTTTCTTTAACGCTTTAACGCTCCTCTCTCATATATCCAAAGTCTTTGTGGCTTCATTCATTAACCTTCCGACCATTACAGTGACTTCATTCACGTGCACTCCTTCCTATTCAGCAGATGCTATTATTGTAAATATGTGTGATAGTTTGTCAAAGATTTGACAAGAAGAGTTTAATACAATAGTTATAAAATGTAAAAAATTAGGACATAGACTAACTACCGTATAAGCGTTTCTTTCCTTTTCTTGCCTTTCTTTCTTTACATATTTTCTTTTGTAATTGTTTTTACCAAAACCATTTAGTGTTTGATTTTCTTTTACTTTTTTGACATCCATAAACCAGCGAACTGATAAACCGCGGTAAAGCCAAGCCCAAGGACTTCCATGCTCCTTTCCTAGACTTCATGATGCGTATGATCGACGTGGGACCCACATCCAGTCACGTGGAGTACATCTCCAACCTCAATGACTCGGACGTTGAGTTCTTCGAATATATTAAGGTGAGTACATTACAAGCAGCACCACCAACTCATTTTTTTTCAATCGAGGTTAAATGTTATATCCTTCTCCTCCTTCTCCGTTCCTCCCGTACAGATGTTCACCACTAGTGATCTCTTCTAATGTCCCAGTAGGAATCTTGTTCTCCGATGGTGGAGTTCTTACTACCCAGTCTCCGTCAAGATGATGGAGAGTGAGCGTAGTATATATATATAAGCATGTGGTCTTTTACTTGCCTATTCATACATGCAAGATCGCAATTGAGAAGTGGATTTTAAAGGGAGTGATTTAAATGGTCCTGTTTCATTCTGCTATACTTTCATGTCTTTCTGGTCCGTCAGGGTAACTCTCTAATAAATAAATAAACCAACAAGGTTTGTCAAACATTGCACATTTTCAAATTCACAGAGCCTGCGAGGAGAAGAAATGAAAAGAATCATCAGAGCTTTGATGAAACAGTATAAGGTTGACCCTGGCATGGAGTGGGACAAGTACGAGAACTACATGGAATGCTTCATGCGGATATTCATCAGCGACGTTTTCAGGTAAGTAATCAAAAGCTGACAATATCACGGACCAGTCCGTGCCTCCATGTTTTTAGGTTAGTCTAACCCCTTCGTTGTTTGTAAACTGCAAGGGTAAATAAATAACAAGTAATGGAGAATGAGTGAGAATGTCAGCGGGAAAAGGGAGATCACTCTAGCAAAAATATAGAAGAAGCAGACGGCAGTGACGGACATGGTAGTAGAAGGACTTTGTGTGTGCGTTAAGAAGGAGAAGTGTAGATGACAGTGCTTAAGAAGTAATTCCTGGCCTAGCCAATGCTTTTTGCGTACGGGCAAATTGTGTTTGATCCTTTTGAATGAGGATTAGATCTAGACGATTCCTCGATCGCCTTCTGTGAAACAACAAGCAGTGTGTGGGCTCAGTGCACAGTTGGCTTAGTATCGCCATCATGGGGTACCGCTACTGTGACTGTGTGAACCCCTCCCCGACACGGCCACTGTGTACGGACTTTGAGTGTCATCTGTCGCTGAGCTACACGAATTTTCTATCCCCTCGGGAAAGGATAATCTCTTCTAGTAGGTTACCAGTGTGATTTGTGTTATTCGTATTCTGACTGGAGTATGAAAGGGGAGACCACTCTATTCACTGTGAGTATGGTTACAGGTGACTGGCGACTGATATGTTAAAGAGGTACTGAGAACTGATACACCGCGGACTAAAACATTGGAAACTGCTTTAAGTTATGAACTGAGAGATTGATATACCTATATAATTAAAAGTAGAGACTATTGCATTACTAAATGTTCACTTGTCATAGATGGTTTTGACCTTCTTCTCTAAAGAACTGTGCGTTGAGACATCGTCATATAAATAGATCTATCTGTAATATATGTCGTGAAATCCTGAGCAACTTAATAACATGGTGTGGACAGCCTCAGACAATCGTTGTATTTTGTGTTGAAAGAACTCGTACGGACGTCGTGTGTGTGTTGCTTGAGTGAGAGCCGGCACCGGTGACAGACCGACAGTGTTACTCGTGTCTATGTAGCTTAATCTACAGCTAATGGGGGAGTTTAAATTCATTTTTCAATTAGGCCCATCCGTGGACGATCTGAAGATGTACAAGTTGTAAGTTATAGCTAGAGATGAATGGATACACGAAGAAATACCCATCTTGCATGTAAAGAAATAAAAGGTTTGATTTATTCAATTTGTGTGCAACCACTAAGTAAGAAAGCCCTGTTCATCGTTAAGGTGACTGCATTTGTTTAATCAAAGTGTAAAAATTTAATCTTTTGTTGTCAATGTAATTTATTCTAATGATTAGGTAAAGCTGAGTGCAAGATACTAATTCTTTGAAATCTGTATGTGTATTACCACTACTTTCCGTCCTTCAGATAGGAAAGAGGGAGGAAAAAAATCAGGATTGTACACAGATAGGTTGTCCAGGCTAAAAGCCAATGGGACAACTGGAAGGTATAATCATTAGCATCTGTGGGCAAGTGTGTCATTAGGAGTTGAAACTGTTTGACTGCATGTGCCAATGATTTTACCGTGACTGAACCTCCCACTGTCCTCTAATGTGGTTGTAGCGACGAGCAGCGCGAGGAGGGTCATCACGACTTCATCGACGTGTACATGTACTTCATCACCGCCTTCAACACCAGGGAGGAGAACATCAGGAAGAAGTTTCAAAGCTTCGCTTACTGGATCGACCTAAACTATGACAGGAACGTCTTTAAGGTAAGATGAAGTCACTTCATTACACGAAGAGGTCTCGTATCTCTGTCCCTGAATCTTTACTCCCTATCTCTCTCTAGTTTTTCTTTTTCAAAAAGAATTTCCTGTAAGTTATTGAAGCATTTGAGGAAAATGAACTTATTGATTAAGATAGTTATTGATAATTATAGAGGTAGCATTGTCAAAATTAGCAGTAGAAATGTCACCGAAATGTATCAAACCTTTCCTTTCACCTTTAACAGGATGTTAAAGATGTGGGACTGCTAAAGCGCCACCTAGCGGATATGAAAAAGGTCGTGCTCGCCCCTGAGTACCCGCAAGCTGACGATATAGGGGAGGCGTCAAATAGCATGGTGTATAACCTCCTGAAAACTGTAAGGTAAAGTGGCTGACTATGTCAAGACAAAAATCTATGGCAAGCTGAGATGGTCACTACTACGTTTTGTTTATAGTGCTCCTTTTTTGTGATAGTTAACTTATTTCTAATTAATCATTTCTATTTTTTAACATTTGTGTTTGTCATTAAGTCTTATAAGGAAACTTGAGTTGTTTTGATAACTGTAGCAATGCAGTAGTTTGTACGATTAATGTTCAAGCACACGCAACATCTACCTGGGGACCTGAATCTGTAAATAATTATGTTACATGTGATAGTTATGTGTACTCAGATAAGCAGCATCAATCAGAGACACATCATCAGCTGCAACAGCAGAAGCGGCAATAATGACAATAGCTGGGCTCCTACAACCCAGTGGCTTTACATTCACCTCTTTAATTTCTCACTTGAGGTGTAATAGGATTATCAGGAATATGGTGTTACATTTAGCCATATGAAGAGGATAGGCAAAAATTAATGTCCATATTCTAGAATACGTAATGTTCATAACGCTGACAGCTTAATATTCTTAAAAAATTAAGAAAACAATGTCGAGTTAGGGATTTAAATTCTTAAAGCTTTAAATCGAATAAGAAGTAAAGGTGCACTTGTACGAGGTAGAAATGTCCCCAGTTTTTTACATGAAACTTGTCTTCCTTCGTGCTTTCTTTGATTTATTGTTTGCTTGTTTGTTTTTAATTATTTCTTTTCTTTTGTCTTTTTCATTCACTCATTCGTTGATCTTTCTTTTTTCTTTCTTTGTTGCAGTGACGGTTCGTTGATCGGTGAGATTTATAACGAGATTATGGACTTCGCACTTCATTTATCTGTCAAGAAAAGCGGCTCAAAAGCTGCCAAAGATATCTTTGAGACGATTGGATATTTCTTTTTCCATCTAAATAAAGACGATCTTAAGGTTTGTCAAATTTTTCTCGTGTATCTCTTCCTCCATAATACGTCTGTTTCACTCCCAGTGGAAATCACTGAAAGCAGCTAACACGTGAGAGAGAAATAGGAACTAATTGTGGGAAGCAAAAGAGGGGAAGATAATAGAGAAGAGATGGTGAAGGAAGAGATGAATGAGAGATAGATGAGAGTGGCACGAAGATTGAGAGGGCTGAGATAAGAGAGAGAGAGTGAAGAGAAATGTCAGTATAGATATTTACAAGTCACTTCCGTTTAAGAAGTATTTGCATAGACTATCTATGAAGGAAAACTTATGTAATTGTTTTTGTTTATTTGAGCATGTTGAGCATGTGTGGAGGACAAAATAAGTATTTCGGTGTTTCACAAGAATTACGTACAGCAGGCTGGCTCAATCTCTGCCCTGTGATTTTTCAACAGAAGAACAACAAACTGTTTGAGGGGCTTGTAGTCAAGCTCACACATCTATTGGACAACATTGGCGATGAGACCTTCCTGGCCATCTTCTTTGCCTGGCCTGTCGTTGACCACGTGTTGTGCACAGCCATGGGCACGTGAGTTCCATGTTCCCTCCAGCAGTCACGTGCGCCAGATGACAGGGAATATGGGGATGAAAGGGGGATGTTTTTAATAGTCTAACTGAAAAGTATGTATTTAAGATATATGCATTCTTATTTTTTAATGTGTAATACTTGTGACAGTTGTAGGAAGATAAATAAATAGCAAATCTCTGATTCCCAGCTAGAATTACTCATCATTTTTACCTTTGTTTTCTACATTACTCGTCTCACATGCGTTTTTTTCATGTTCTCTTTTGTCTCTGCACGTACGTTCCATTGCACGGCTGTATCAGTTTTTACAATAAATATGTAAAAGCGAATGAATGGCTAATCTGTCCATGAGAACAAGCAATAAATTTCATCATCTGTTACCTGTAACGTTTTCACATCTGCTGGACGCGTTACATTACAGATCACGTGACCACGTTGTCCTTTGGATAGAGATGATGAAAGCACTGATCAAGCATCCAACAGAGAACTGCATGAAGGCAGCTTATGAGGCCATAACTGACAAAGAAAAACTCCTGAAGTGGAAGGTAAACTATGTTTTTTCCCTGAGGTCCGCACAATAGTTCTATTAAAGGTTTTATCTGTTAGTCTAAATAGTGAAAATGGAGCATGTACCCACACCCCCACTCTCATTCTTATAATAAGACACAAACGATAGTCTCAAGGCTGTCCAGAATTGTGTGATTTTGCTGGGTCTTTGACAAATGAAAACAGCACACGTGTTTTACACAGCTCTCTGAGTTCACTTCTGCCTAAAAGTAAAATACAAGAAACACATGCTATTACATTACAGCAAGTGAGCGCCTTGGCTATGGTACCTGAGTCAGATACAAGTCTTCAAACAAGAGGATATGTCGGACTAGATGTTATTGCTTTTGACTCTGGAGATAATTGAAAACTTCCATCCAACAGAAATATTGTTTGATTTATTAGAAAAGGTGAAAGGAAGCTGAAGAAGAGGGCTAATCTCCGCCTTCCTTATGTCACACTCTAGCAACGACTAACCACACCATCTCATGCATCATTTACAAAATGTCTCAGTGGGTGTGTGCAAAGACATAAAGTTATTAACACACACGCACATAAACATATTGAAGTTCTGTGCTTGACATGTTTAACTCAGGACTACCCGGGTCAAGTAAAGGAAATCTTTGCCATACTGAGCAAGGTAACAGTTCCAGAGTGGGTGCAGGGCGAGGACAAGAAAAAAACATTTGAATACTTCAAAGACTTTGCAAATTGCTTTCTAGAGGGAGTCAAGTAAGTACTCACTTCTTTAATAATTTGGTAATTTATGATTCTTTTCCATAGAGGTGTAAAAGCTTGCGTTTTTATATTTTTAACAATTTCTTTTAAGCTTTTTATGGTTTCTTTTCTGTTGTTTGCTATGGTCTGCATATCTCACATATTCTTCTATACTTTCTGTATCTGTCATTTTCTTTCCCAATTGAATAAAATGCATTTGACTACCTTTTGATCATTTTCACTAAAAAATATTTTAAAAAATGCAAAACTTTCCGCAGCAAAGCCAAGCTTCAAAAGGACATCAGAGAAGACATGGTCTTCTTTGTCTTCCATTGCATAGAATTGAAGGATGTACCGCTATACGCTGTAGCTTGTGAGGTGACATCGAAACTGGAGTTTAACGGCAAGGTACGTATCAGACACACTGAGTATCATGAGTGGTAAAAGTACAGACTGACAAATCAGAGGCTGTGTTTGATTTGACAGCAAACTTACAAAAGAAGCGAGAAAAGAGCATTTGTGATGATCAGTGAAGAATTTCCTAACTGTGCTTGTTTATCAATGACTGATATCTACTGGTTAGGCATATATCTCACTGCTCACCAACACAGACTCCTACATGTTAGAGGATAAGCCGCGTCACACGGTATCGATCCTGTCAGTCCTGGAACGCCAGTTCTGTTATCACAGCTATATGCTTTTAGTGCGCATTATATCTCATATAAAATATGATTAACCCGTAATCCTTACTTTTTGCATTTGTGTTTTTGTATTCATCGAAGTTAGTAATGAGTAGAGTTCACTTTGTTTTCAGACCGACAAGGACTTGCTTATGAAGATCATCCGTTTCCTTAACAGAATTTTATCAGATGAGACTTATGGCTGGCTTCAAGAAGATATAGCGTACGAACTGCCCAATACAGTACAAAGACTGGCACAGTGTGTCGACAAGTTCAAGTAAGTAACATGTCAGTTCTGTCCCTTGTGTTACCAAAAATATAACGCAGGTAACTCAGATGCAACAGACGATCTTGAAGCCAGAAGTTAGACATCTGGTCCGAGGGAAAGATATAAGAGAAAAATAATAATATCCACCTTTATTTTCCTTTTCGCTTAGTCTTTTCTTTGTGCTTATGATCTGCTACGCGACTACACTTTATTTGCTTTTTCTGTTCCTTGGACAAAAACGCTTTTCAGTGATTTTATCAACGTAACCTCTAGTTGTCTGTGTCGCCAGGGATGGAAAGACATTTTCCTGGGAGGAGCTGGACGACATGGTCAGCCTGTGTCTGCGATGCCAGCAGGGGGCCTTCGTGCGTGACGACGACAGCCTGACAGCCTACTACTACGTCTACATGACCGTCTCTGGTCAGCTGTACCAGTGGGTAAGTCATCTGCATGTTACATGAGGTGTGCACAGTCGTCTTACAGGTGATGGTCGCAGGAAGGTGTGTGTGTGTTCGCGCGCGCGCGCCATCGAGCGTTTTGCTATTTCTTTTCTTTGTTTCCTTCTTTATCCCTCTTTATATAAATCGCAGGTGTTATAACTTTTTTTAAACATTTTTGAATGCTTGCTCTCTCTCTTCTCTCTTCTCTCTCTCTCTACGTTTGTTCGACAATGTCCACAACGGCCGGAAAGTTTTTTCTTTTCTTTTTAAACTTCAAACTTGTATGCTTTCAGCTGGACACAATGAATGAAATACACCGAGCCAAGAAGCTGATACCCTGGGTGATCGACATGCTGGGATCGGACAACGATACGGTCAGAGACATGGGCGGTACCAGATCTCGATGACCACTCGCTCAGGGACCGTCGGTGGGCCTTATCTGGTGCGACTGATACAGATTTTCCTCGAGACAGAGTCCGACAGCATCTTGTGTAAGTCTGTCTATGCTATGTACACTTTATCGTGGTCTAGAAGTTCGTCTTTTAATGCGTCGTTGTCGAGAGAAAGACAAAAGAGTAAAAAATGGAAGAAAAAAATGCATGGACCTTAAAGCAGTCTGAATTTTCTAAAAATACTTGAGATAAGGCCAGCAAAACAGATTTGTGTAAATGCTCTATGATGAAGTTTATTAGTAGTCATGGAGAGAGAAAAAAGTGGAATTCAAGAGAACAAACTTAATCGGGTATAAGAGATACTACCATTATATAAACTTTGTTTTTTCTGTTTGCATTCTCACTGTGCGCCATATTTGCTGTTGTCATTAAGGTTTTTTCTTAACACTTCCTTGAAATAGCACTATTTTAAATATACATTGCTTTACAAAGTAACATTTTCAAAAAAGCAAACGGAAATCGATCCAAAGGGGTTCAGCTCCTTGACTGTGAGTTCTTTGCGTCTCAGATGCCATCAGCAACGTCTACGAGCAAAACCCCGGAGCCTGACGCCCTACTTCCAAGAGCTGTTTGAGCATATGGACAGCGGTAACTCTTCGGTCAAGTCCTACATGAAGATGCTTCTACAGAAGGTGGCCAAGTATCAACCGGATGTAAGTAGCTATAGAATTTTTTGGGAGAGAGGACCTGGGTCAGTATTAGAGGCTAAATGTTGATAATAGCTCATAGTGAATTGTCTAAATCATTTCTAGTATTTTTCGTCCACCGCTCCATGATTAATTTCCTTTGCTTATGCTGCTTGAACTTTTGGAAATTTTTTTCTGATCCTACTTTCTGACAAATATAAATCAATTTTAAACTTACAGGAGGCTTTGATTTAAGACAATTGCCTAAAGGCTGCTCAGATATGCATATTGTTTAAAGGCTTAGACAAATAACAAAACACCTTCATGTAGTACACAAAGCCTCCGGATCACGGCAGCTTACGAAGAACACAGCAAAACTCCGTCAGTAAGTGAACACCTTGGCTTTAGTATTATATAGGGTACAATTATTTATGAAAATAATTACAGCAGCTTAGATCATTCTGCTATGTACAATATATAATTGTCATAAATCTTTATTCGACGTGGCACGTGTGTTCACAGCTGTTCACTCGTAAAAATATGGAGGTCCTAATGAAAGAGGCCTGGAAGATACTCTCCAGCAGCCACTCATTCTTATGATCGTCGAGGAGATAGCCAAGCGCAGGCCAAACAAGCTGTCGCCCTTCATCAAGCAACTAACGACTGCAGCGCTCTGGAACCCCAACTGTTCATACACCATCAGCAACATGCTACAATACTATGCGGTGAAACAGGAGGTGAGAACAGAGTAGATGAACCGTGTTCTGAAACTGTAGGTCAGGTATAGGACTGACTGAGGAAATCGACAAACAGGGAATGTTATAGAGAGGGCAAAAAAGATAGGAGAGAAAGTAAGGACCTCAGCATAGTGCACTCATCAGAATATATACATAACTGGGTTTGAGGTTTGAAAAAGGTTACGTGCAGAGGGTCAGAGAAGGAGATAGAGCAGACAGGTGTTATATAAATTTGGAATTTTGATCGACAAGTTTAATACTGCGTATTGTTCCCCTTGTACCTCACAAGGGCGAAGAGGCTTCCAAGGTCATGGACTACATGATAAAAGTGGTTCAAACCTCATCAGACAAAGTTGCAGTCGGGACAGCTCTGAACGCCATACGACTGATCGGCTTCAAACACCGACCTCTCTTGGAGAAGTACCGCGGTGTGATCGAGAAGTTTCGAAACACCACGAAAGACAACGACCACCACAGCGGCTGCACCGCGATCATCGACATGCTGGACGGGAAAAGGTCAGTGTCCGCAATACTTTTTTTCAAGTTCTTTTTCTGACTTTAAAAAAGGGAAACTTTTGACACAGAAGTTGTGACTTATTATCAGCATGAGTAAAATTAATATTTGCTGGCTTTCGTAAATCTGTTTGTGGATCCCCTACCCCACCCCACTCTTCAACAAAACGTTACTAGTTCATCTCTAGGGTTCATGAACAGTTGAAACTACTTTGAGTATTATCAATCTACATAAATGAACACTTAATTCAGGAAAAAATAAGGTAGAAAAAATAGAAACTAAGCTAGCAAAGAGAGAGTAAGAGAGAGAGATATGAAACTTGGTGAACAGTATTTTTTTAATACTTTAATCGTTTCAAATGTCTACATTTAACAAAACTGTCTTTTTTTTCCGGATTCTTAATACACACAAACAGTCTCGACAAAGTTGCGGCAGAAATGAAGGCGCTTCAGGAGGACGTGGCAGACCTGGAAATTCGTGTCATCGCCGTTGAGACCGACGTCGTCGAAGTCAGAGACACCGTGCGTCACCAAGGAGAAGATCTTGGCAGAGTTAAGGATGAGGTGGCGGAGCATGGTCAGCGCCTAGACCAGGTGGAGGAGACGGTGGAAGTGACTGTGGCCAAAGTGGAAGAGATTGATGGAAAAGTAAGTCCAGCAGAAGGACGTGCAAACAGTTAGTATGTAGCTGTAGATAGAAAAGTAAAGGTTGATTCAGGAGCCAACCTCAGAACTACAACAAACAGCTATAAACTTTAATATTGTCTTTTATGTATTTAAAAATACATCTTTTGTAGGTAAGTTCTTTTATCAAGAAAAATATATTTGGAATACGTTGATCGCACGAGACTTTGATGACTAAAATACTTTTAGTTTTTTATAGACATTGAGTCATGCACCATTCTGGTCACGTGACGTCTCCAAGCTATTGAACCCTGACACCGAACATGACTGGCGCCTGCTCAGCCGTCGTCTGGGCTACAACAACGACGACATGAGGGGGTGGGCGCAGCAGGCGGACCCCTGTATGGCGATGCTCAACGAGTGGTACACCACGCACAAGACAAGGGACGCAACCTTCGCCGTGCTTACCGCCCTTCAAGATATGAGTCGGGAGGATGCTGCTGCTATTGTGGAGAATGCTATGAAGAATGCAGGTGGAGTAATCAATTTTTATCTTGATAATTATTTTCATGAATTTTGACATAGCATTTCCCTGTCTAAAAAAATGTTCACAACCAATTCTGAATGATGTGAGCAGTTATGTCGAAAAGACAAGAAGCAAATATAGCTCTGGAATAGTTTTGCTAATCACACATCATGTTTTTCCTACGAGATACATAAAATATAATCCATAACACAAATCAACATCTCATTGCTTTAGAGGCTGTGGTGGTGGACGAGGAGTTCGAGTACGCCACTCCGCCTGACGTCTTCATCAGCTACCAGTGGGGTCACCAGAACGAGGTGCGGTTGCTAAGGCAACACCTAGAAATGGCTGGCTACAGCTGCTGGATGGATGTAGGGCAGATGGGAGGCGGAGACAAACTCTTTGAAAAGATAGACTCTGGAATTAGGGGAGCGAAGGTGGTTATCTGCTGCGTCAACGAAAAATATTCAAAGTCTCCTAATTGCAATAGAGAGGTGGGTCAGGTTTTGTTGTTTATGTTAAACTATTTTTACATATTAAACGCTACTTCGTGTCATCATCAATGTTTATTGAGAGTATAAGACACATGTGACAGAATTTTCTCACTAAAAATTTAGGCAATGCTATTCGGAACGATTAAATATAAAATGAACCGGGCTAAATTTACACAGAGAGCAACACGCACAAACACACTGACACAAGTGCTGCTCATCTCAGGTGAACCTAACAGTCAGCCTCGGCAAGCCCATCATCCCTCTCTTGATGGAGCAAACAACATGGCCACCCCCAGGCTCCATGGGCCCCATCTTCAGCGAGTATCTCTTCATTCGTTTCTTTCAAAGATCAGGCGAGGAGACAAAGGACTCCAGATACTGGCCGCTGTCCAAATTTCAAGAACTTCTCATGCAACTCTCTCTGAATGCAGTGATGCCAGACGAAGCTGCTGTTCAGCCAGGTGAGGATTCATATTTCAATCTGTGTAAGTAAATTGTATCCCGAAAATACTGTTCATTGTATCTAGTATTGAGCTGACTCTTTAAACGTATGCACGTTAAATAGGCTATATATAAAAAAATACATGCAATCTCAAGAAAAACCTATTTGGGAATAAAATGTTTAGTACGTGTACTTTGATCGCAGAATATAAAAACTGGTGGCTCCCGAAGACAGAAGAGATAAAGGTGGACAAAAACAGAAAGAAGGCAAAAGTTCAAGCCAAGTCCATTGTTACTGATCCTGGTTCTACTAAGGTACATCATACCTTCTTACCGTGCTACCTTGTTCAAGAATTAAAATTTTAATTACGTATGTCGTCGGCATCGTAAAAAATTATCTGCTTATTAAATTATTAAAAGAACGGGATTCATCCAGAATATGTTTTAATTGGTAAATTATAAAGATATGAAACTTTGTAGTTATTGATAATGTAAAATACACCTGCATAGCATCCTAACTTTTCAAGTTCAAAGAATCAGTCCCTCCTTCCCCAACAATTACTAAACCACTTTTTGTTGCTCGTTCAAACAGAAAGTTCGATGGAAGAAAAATATCTTGTGTCTTTCCCTGAACAGGTGACAGTCTCACCAGAGGTGTTCATCTCCTACCAATGGGGGAGACAACCTCAAGTGGTGGGTCTGTACAAGGCTCTGACGTCACAGGGCTTCACGTGCTGGCTGGACATCATGCAGATGGGCGGAGGAGACTCGCTGTATGACAAGATTGACAAGGGGGTGCGCGGGTGTCGTGTGGTCGTCTCGTGCGTCACCCCGAAATATGCTTTGTCTGCAAACTGTCGCCGAGAGGTGAGCTTTGGCAACTTGAACGATGACTGTAAAGATAAGATGGAGGCTAAGACTGGTAGTGTATTACAGCTATCAGCATCGGTTACATTATCTACTGATTGTGTAACAAGGATTGTGTCAGACTTGTTGAATCATTTTATACGCAATTGAGCTACAGCTATGAAGACATTGGTATTAAGCTTAAGAAAATTTGTCTTACCTCGTTCTACCTTGTTTTAAACAAGCACATAGGTTAAAGACGTTGGAGAGTAATACATGAAAAATAGCCTACAAAGAAGCTAAATGTACCTGAGCAGGTGAGTCTGGCCGATGCTTTGAAGAAGCCGCTGGTGCCACTGTTGCTGGAGACATCATCCTGGCCACCCCCTGGCCCAATGGGTCCGGTCCTCACGCAGCTTCTTTATATCGACTGTACCGACCCCACCCTGCAGGAAAAGTGGACTGGACCAAAGTTCCAGGAGCTGGTAGCCAAGATCAGGGAAAATGTTCCCACACATGACTCCAGCGCCAGCTCACTTACTCAAGGACAACTCCACACCAAGAGTGACGCCTCGCAGCCAGCAGACGACTCGGTGGGAAAGCCATCAACACACCATAAAACTTCGCATCAACAGGTCCAAGAAGCTGCGCCTGTTGCTGTTGTCAACTCACCTGACTCCTCCTCAGGGGCACTCGCCCATGGACAACTCAGATCCCAAGGCGGCGCCCTGCAGGCAGCAGACGACTCGGGGGTAAGGCCAGCGACCCTGCCCTCAGCACACCCTGAGGTTCACGACCCTCCGCACCAGCAGCTCCAGGGTAACGGGACAATCCAGAACGAGGCGTGTGACCCTCGACCAGTGGATAGATCTCTGCAGGACAGGCCACCACCTCCACCTCCACCTCCACGCGCTAAGGAAGCGCCACAAGTGGCCAGCAGTTCTTGTTGTCTAATCCAGTGAAAGATAATTAGGTAGTTTCTCAAGATTTTAGTTCTTTTTTACGATATCCTGTTATGGAGAAAAATGTGCTCTCATCCTTAAAGAATTCATTAGGCTGTGCTGTGATATGGGTCGCTACCGGTAATGCGAAGCTACAGTGTTATACAATCGTGATCATTATTAGCTGCTTCATTGACACTGTTCCAGCAGTTAAACCTATAGATCAGTTATAACATCGAATGATGACAATAAAATCGTTTTAACGATTTAAGAGACTGCTTATGTCCGATCCTTTTGTTTCTCCCGCTCATATGACCTGTTTGAGAAAGAGAACATTCCATGTGTACCTTTCTTGCATCATGAGTTTTTCTCGTCGTTCCTGGAAGTGGCGAACAAATAAGAGTGACAGAGATAACGAGATAGAGAGGCGATAAGAAGAATATAAATCACACCCTCTCCTCTCATCTTCAGGATAGTTTATTAAAATCTCATATATGAGACCCCTCGGGTCGTAGTTATAAATCGAGACTAAATCGAGTAAGAAAATAGCGGAACTCAAGGCAAATTGTTTTGTTTCCAAGTTATAAATCGGTGTACAGACACCGTGGACACTATATTTTATTACCCCAGGACACCTTTGCCTCCTCTTTATAATTGTGGATCCAAGAGTAAAACAACATCTGCGTGGGGCAGACATCACTTTATAACAGGAGACAAGACCCTTTTTACATATCTTCATGTTGTCCCAGGGCAACGACTTACCTTAGCTTCATAACTGCTGCACCTGGTAAATTAAATTGTTCGATATCAGTGAGATGAGTGTATTGATCTGATGAGCTACTGCTTCCTATCTTAATAGTATTTGCCACTAATAATGTGTTTATACAGAGTTTAATCAGGAAATACTTTTATCAAACGACTGAGTAGCCAGGCTGTAGTGTCATCAATCCTCTCACAGTAATCACCAGCTGTTATTTTTATTTAGTTTTGAAGGCGTAACGCCTCCCTGATTTTTTATTTTTATTACTGCTGCTGCTGCTGCTGTTGTTGTTGTTGTTGTTGTGTTGTTGTTGCTGCTGCTTTTAATATAAGACAATGATAGCAAAAGCTGTGATACATTTGCCCCACTACTCGAGCATTTCTGTCAACTCTAATGCATGAATTCCTCCGTCCAATGATTTTAACAGTTGACAGTCTACTTGACTTTAAATGTCAAACCAAGAAGCTCCCAAGTCACTTAATACAATATGTTTTCATTATTAAGTTGAGGAACGCGTTGAATGTCTGTGAGAATGTCATGGATCTAGTCAGAGTGCTAGGACTGGGCGCGTGTGTAGATGAAAGCGTGCGAATGATGGACGTTCTCTAAATAGAACGTGACTAATGACGTCTAGTGACGTCAAAAAAAAATAGTGAGGTAAGAGGGAGAGACGTTAGAGGGGATATGGAAGCAGAAGGACGTTAGAGGGCATTTAGAAGAAGAAGGACGCTGGAGAATAGAGAGAAGAAGAGGACGTTAGAGAGTAGATAGAAGAGGAAGAACGTTAGCGAGTGGAAGAAGAAGAAAGTTAGAGAGCGGAAAGGGAGAGGTGAACGCATTTGCCAAGACAATGCGATTTGCTAATCAGAGATCGAATATACTAATGTGAAAGGAGAAACGACTGCCAAGACAGTGAGTTTATAGCGTGTGAGGTGTTCGTTGTACTTTGTAGAAGTGGAGATTGAAGGAAAAACTGTGGTGTTAGAGACCGTTTTGCTTTTATAGTTAGGATCTATTTTGTTGGTTGGTAATTTTGATCAGTAAACAGACACGACTCGTACAGGCGAATCATTCTTTAATTGGAACGAAAGCACGCGCAATTGTCCGACCCGCTGGTGAGTTGGAGAGAGCGAAAAACGAGGGGCACCGGCGGCGTCGTGACAATTGTCAAAAGATGTTTACGTTTTCATTGCATTATTCATACAATATTTTTTACATTTTGTGTCTCCTCTTGAATGAGTAGTTTACCTGTCACGATGATATGATCATGTTTTGTGTTCAGATGTGGCTGCGACTCACCTTTTATTTTTATTCATTTATCAGTTTTGTTTTTGGTTGTTGTTTGTTTTTGTTTTGGGTTTTTTTTTTGTTTTGTTTTTTGCTTCTTGTTTTTTTTATTGTTCTGAAATAAAACATGCACAGTTCACGAACATACAATCAGTTCTCTTGAGATTTGACAAAGACTGTGACAGAGAGTTTCATCACGTGACCAGATACAATGGTGACGGAATCGCTGTGCTACAGTGGAGAGGTACTTCTCTAAGTGTACACGTGTTTTAAGTTTATCGCCTGCATATCAACCCTCCCCCTCCTTGCCCCGCACTCGCACCCGGAATGGTCCGGCTCCACACTCACTGAGCATGCGCACAACGTGGCGGGGGAGGGAGGAACAAGTAGATCATGTTTACGCGTCGCCTTGGAGATGTGCAACAACGCGTCACCGATCGAGATAAGGACAAGTCCTCGTGCCGGCAGTGTTAGCTTGTCATGTGGTGGCTGGAAAACGTGCGAGTGGTAAACAGCTTTAATGGGGGGTTTTAGGGGGTAGAAAGAAGATACAGTGATCGTACACAGACTGGCTTAACATGATGGTCAAACCATTTTTTTTTTCTAACTTTCGTGTAGTAGATATAGAAAAGTCAACAGACCGACATGCATGCTGTGAGAATAGGTAACCTCGATCACACCTAGCCGTGCAAGGTTTCTGCCTTCTCTAGAGGTCTCTTACATATCCACTGGGTGATATTGATAGCCAGGATCGTCTGTCTGCGTGGTACTACAGTTTTAAGGTAAGAAGAGAGAGAAAGAAAGAGAGATATTTTGTGTGCGTGTGTGTGTGTGTGCAGTAGAGTTCAAGCTAAACATTATGTCACTGGCCCACACCTGTGGTGTCTTAGTTAACATGACAAAGCTGTTTCTCTTCACTGCAGTCAGGTGACAGCCTGGAGCAGGTCAAAGGTACTAGTCAAGTGGGCGTGGCGAGAGAAGCAGACCGTTTTATTTCCAAACAGACATGGCCTTTTTATCCATCTGAAAGAAAAATCAAATGATGTAAAAATAAAATATAGTTGCTTCGTGAATAATATACAGCGCCAGTCCATTTATTATTTACTCTGTAAATTTTAGAGGCATTGTTTCTCTAATTGTTTATACAAGCAAGGTAATTTTTTTTTAATGAGCGTTACGCAAATAAAGAAAATCAAACAAATGATGAATAAGCTGCGAATCGGACCAGGGAAGTGAATAGATAAACGAATATGTGTATGTGTGAACGGAAGGATAGACTGCCAAAAAAGACGTGCTGCTCAAATATATTTACGCAAAGATCCTTATAAAACTTGTGACTATAATTTTTATAATTCTACACAAAAATAACATTTTAAAAACGTACATCTCGTACGTTTATGTAAATAGCATTTTACATAAATAACATTTTAAAACATGTCTTATCTCTCGCTCTCTTCTCGCTTCCCTTACACACTTCCAAATTGTTACGTTGTATATTAGTTTCGTATAGCTTTTATTTGTTTAACCACATGGCTCTCACTTCTACTCACAGAAAGGAAGAAAAGAATAAAAAATAACATAATCACAGAGAGGAAGAAAGAAAGAAAAGTAGCAGAGTTCTCTGTCCGCAACATCTTCCTTTATTGACTTTACTTTGTAGAGACGGCTCCAACCTCCTGTAAATGGACCAGCTGATATCCAGGGCGAATTTCATCCACACTGACAACAACGATGTCCACCACAAGTTCCAGGACGAGCTCGAGGCGTGGATGAGAGAAAATTGCAAGAAGATGACGTTGTCTGACGCTTTGGCAGCGCTGAAAGCACTCGAGAGAAAATCTGCCACCCGGATTTCCCGACAGAGAACACATCGGGATATTACATGGGGAACTCCACCCTGAGGTTCCTGAAAGAAGCAATCGGGTAGCTGTCTTGATGCATTTTGCAATGATGATGATGATGACGACGACGAAGACGACGACGCAGACAACTCACATTGCCATTTTTAGTAACCAAATTACGCCCCTGTATGCCTTCAGTCTGGGACTAGCCACTTTCGTCGTTCATCTTCGTAAATGATGATCTTTAATGGAAACCATGGCATAAACAGGACGCTTGAAAAACTAAGATCTCAATACCTCCATATCTTCTCTCTTTCTCTCTCTCTCTCGCTCGATATCTCTCTTGTATTGTCTTCCTTTTCATTTCATTTCTTGAGAAACCATTCAGTAATATTTTCTATTTTACATGGCTTCTGAAAGCAGAGGTCTGATAGAGTCTGGCAAAGCCAAGCCCGAGGACTTCCACGTTCCTTTCCTAGAATTTGTGCTGCAGATGATTGACGTAGGACCCACGTCCAGCCACGTGGAGTACATCTCCAACCTCAACGACTCGAGTGTCGAGTTCTACAAGTATCTTAGCGTGAGTGCATTCCCGACATCCACCAGTAACCCTTGGGATAGGGGTGTGGGGACTGGTGGGTAAAGGTCACTTCCTGTACTGTATAGTGTGTGCGCATGTTCACCACCTGAAATTGTCTTCAAAAAAACGAGTGGTAGTTAAGGTGTGTATCCTACAGCTTGCATGGCGAGTAGAAGGACGACGTCCATAGGATGCCATGAAAAATCTCCTGCACTTTAATTTGATACTTATAAAGTTTCCTGTTTGTTTGGTCAGTTCCTCGAAAAAATCAGAGTGATACTCGGCTCAAAAATTATTACAATGTTCCTCCTACAGAGCCTGCGTGGTGAGGGCCTGAGAAGAGTGATCAGAGCATTGATGAAGCAGTACAAACAGGATCCTGGCTCAGTTTGGGGCAGGTACGAACATAATCTCGAGCGCTTCATACGGATATTCACCGACAGAGTCTTCTGGCAAGTAATATGATCATAAAGATTTACCATTGTAGATAAGTACTGAATATAGAAAATAGGGAACCCTGATTAAGAGCTTACTGAAACCTGAACACTCATTATCGTGCTGTTTGCCTGCTCAGTTCATGTCTGTGACCTGATGTTGTCTTGTCTTGTCAGTTCAAGTCTGTGTGACCTGGTATGTTGTTTTTCTCATGTCTTAGTGACCTGGAAGCCGTCTGAAATTGCTTCTAGTACATTTGTCCTTGATTTACTTACAGAATGTAGTCCACCAAATATAATTCGTAAATTTGTGATGTCTTCACCTCGTGTCATCGCTCCTTTTATGAACTATAAAGTTTAACTTATTGTCTTCAATCTGAAACTACAAAACAACACATGGTTGAATGTACAGCTCTGAGCATATGTTGATCCCCTTCTCGTTCTCTTTTTGTACAAAGCATTTACTTCGTTGTCGTTAATATTCTGTATTGTTTGCTTTACTCTTACTCTGTTGAACCCTGTCCGGTTACTGTCCTCTAATGTGGTTGTAGCGATGAGCAGCGCGAGGAGGGTCATCGCGACTTCATCGACTTGTACATGTACTTCATCACCGCCTTCAACACCAGAGAGGAGAACATCAGGAAGAAGATGCAAAGCTGCGCTCATTGCATCGAACATAAGTACGACAGAAATAACAACATCTTTAAGGTGGGGTAAATGAAAATGGTTTCTTTATGCCCTAGTCTTCATTTCCCTCTCTATCTCTCTGTCCGAATAATAATGATCATCATCATTATCATCATTATCATCATCGTCGTCGTCGTCGTCGTCTTCATCATCATCATCATCATCATCATCATCATCATCATCATCATCAGTGAGCTTGTATAGCGAGCACGTCGGCCAAAGCCAGACTCACTGCTCTTTATATATATATATTTATGTAGATTTTCTTGATACATATGTGTATATAAGTTAAGTATGACTGGTCTTGGTGGTGCCCTTGGCTTCCAGGGTATCAGAGATGTCGGACTACTAAAGCGCCACCTTGCGGCTATGAGGGAGGTCATGCTTGCCCCAGAATACCCGCAAGCCCCAGATGTAGGAGAGAAGTCCAAAGACATGGTGTGCCGCCTCCTGCAGACCGTAAGGTATTTTTGTTGACTCCGTGAAGACGTGTGTGCTTCATGGTAAGCCAAGCCGGGCACAGCCTCCAATAGGACCTACATTAAAGTATTCAGTTCCATTCCTGGCCTGTCATATTGTTGCCTTAGTAACTGCTTCAGTCCGGATATTAATGGTGTAGTGGGCCTACCAGCAGGAAATGTTACAGAGTTTGTTTGTTGGGAGTTTTTTGGTTTGTTTGTTTGTTTGTGTTTGTTTTTTTATTGTTGCTCTACTACTTTTTCTGCATTAAAACAAATTAATTTATTTCTACAAAACGAAACACTCTACACATTACGGTTGTGTTAGCATACAGTATTGTAGCAGAGCTCAGCTCAACACTCCTGTCTGGCCGTAAGAAAATACACAGATTACATACATAAGAGACTGGGTGTGTGGATATAAGTTATTTCATTACTTTATATTTATTTTATATTTTATATTTTTTTTCTTCCTTTCTTCTTTCTTTCTTTGTTGCAGTGACGAGTTGTTGATCGGCGAAATGTATGAGGAGATTATGGACTTCGCACTTCAGCTCACGATAAAGAAAAGCGGCTCCAAAGCTGCCAAAGATGTTTTTGAGAGAATTGGATATTTCTTTTATCATCTCAAGAAAGAGTGCATTGAGGTGTGTATTGTGTTCTTGTTTCTACCACTGTAGGTCTACGCGAGGCCTGGAAGATGAATTAAAAATTACATAGGAGAGTAAATATAATAAATAGCACAAAGTAATAAAAGAAATTAAACAGATGAGGAGTCGAGAGAGCTAAAGAAATAGCACTATTAAAGAACAGAGGGAAAGAAAGAGGGAGAAAGAAATGGCACAGAATAAATAAGCAAAAGAAAGATATGTCTAAAAGGTAACCAGGGGATAATGTGTCTAACCAAATTCGCGCAAGATGACAAAAGATAAAATATTGGGATTAAATGAATGTGCATGTGTGTGTGTGTGTGTGTGCTTTATGAATATATTCGGGCTTGTGAGTATAATGAAGCAAGCGTGAAGTGAAGACAAGTCTTCAATTCTTTTTTTACAACCGGTCTGTGACAATCGCCATAGTTAACCAAACATTACATGGAATCCCGACTTTCCCCAGAATAACAACAGGCTGTTCGAGGGACTTGTGGTCAAGCTGACACAACTGGTGAGCAACATTGGGGATGAAACCTTCCTGGACATCTTCTTTGCCGGCCCCATCGTTGCCCACGTCCTGTGCGCAGCCATGGGCACGTGAGTTGGACATTCCTCACTCAAACGGTCATCTTCGTCAGATAACAGGGAATGTGAGGATGAAAAGGAATGTTGGATAACAGGAGAAGTGTATGCCTAAATTAGTGGAGGTTTGTTTAAGGAAACGGTGAACAGCTGCAAACATTTAATTAATTCACGTACTAACCAAAATAAATGAACACATCTTGCTGATCTCTCTTTTGTCCACATCTCCTGGCTGTTTAATACATTTAAACATTCTGAACAGCGAACAGGATATAAAACAGGTCAACACAGTCATACATAGGAGAAACAGATGTTTCTGTACAGCCAAACGATGATGTCCGACTTTCATAATAAGCAATTTTATCTCAGGTCACGTGACCATGCCGTTCTATGGATAGAGATGATCAAGGCACTTCTGAAGCATCCAAGAGAAAACTGCCTGAACGCAGCCTGGGATGCCATACGCAATACAGAAAAGGTCCTCAAGTGGAAGGTAATTTTGTGGCATAGGCAACAGTTTTCATTATCCAGCTTATATCTTTAGTCATTTAATTGAATAATTTCACGAAAAAGAGTGAGGCGAAGGAAAGACGCAGAAATGCGTGAAATAACGGGAAATTGTACATTTTGCATCCGATGTTTCACTCTGTTTAAAAAAAATACCAAAAAAATCAAAACAAAAAAACTGTAAAAATTTGTCAATTTTTCGTAGCTGAGATGAAGCTTTGAGCTGCAACTGGCAAATGAGTTTCAGACAGAGATAAATTTAATCGTAATAAACTACAAGATCATGATCCTCCTACCTCTTATTCTTCACACTTGATAACCTCAATGTGTGAAATGTGCGTGAAGAGAGAAAAAAGGAAGATGATTAGACATCGAGATAGCATGGATTTTGGTCAAGGTTTGCTGAAGAATCAACTACATTTCTTTGGAAACTATTAGAAAATCTGTTGTATTAAGCGCGCATTCTTCGTCGGCTTTTTTTTTTTTTTTTTTTTTTTTTGGAAGTAGCGCTCGTGAAAGTACATCTTTACTCATCGTCATCTAACGCATGCTTTCTCTCTAACACACACACACACACGTTTTAAGGACCTGCTACATGTGTGTTCAATGCAGGAACATCCGGGACAGGTGAAGGAAATCTTTGCCATTTTGATCAAGGTAACAGACTTGATGCAGGATGAGGACAAGAAAAAGGCGTTCAGTCACCTCAAATACTTCACAGATCGCTTTCTAACTGGAGTCAAGTAAGAGCTTTTTCCTTTTACTTAATGATCAGCGCCCTTTTCCTATAATCATTTATAATTTTTTCAATTACTATTTAATTCCAGGCAGAAGGATGAGTAAAAGTGTTATCAGAACTGTAGCTCCGTCTATTAATTTTTAATGAGTTATTTGGTGCACATTACACCATCTATGCTTCATTTGCTCACCTACTGTACAGTCAAGATATGTTGTTTCTGTTTTCCACTGTGTAGTTGTGTAGTTGTCTTGATGTCTGCTCTGTTTGAGTTACCTTATTGTTGTCTGTTTTAACATTTTAATATGTTCTTGCCCTCTTCCGTTCCCCTCTTCTGTCTCTCCTTCCCCGTCTTTTTCATTAACTAGAGTTATATGAATTTTTATTAGATAGGTAACTCCTCCTGTTATGTTGTTTTCATTTAAACTTTTTGTGACCGCAGCAAGGCAAAGCTTCAGAAAGATATCAAAGAAGACATGGTCTTCTTGATCTTCCACTGCATCGAACTGCACAATGAGACGTTGTACGAACTAGCTTATGAAGTAGTATCCAAACTGGAGCTCAGTGGAAAGGTATGTAGCACACACTGACATCAGATGCCTCGAGGTGCACCGATTCAAACAGCTTATCATTCGATGAAACTTATCATTCGATGAAAGGTTTAATGGTCTCAAGATGAACCATCAGTAGCGTCCCGAAGTGTATATGGGGAGGTATTGGGAGGGAGACAGAGGTGGTTGGCCAAGTTACTGGAAGTAAAAACTCCACATTGTCTTTAGCCGTGGTGTAAATAAGATTTTTATCGAAAGAATTTAGTGTTCTTTAATAGCTGATTAATTTTAAATTTTGATTTCTGCAAATGCTTTCTTCTTCGAAACATATGAACATGCTCAGTCAATACAGGTTTTCTTGTTTGTATGATTCGGACGATATCATTGACCTAAAAAAAATTGTAATTGAAATTCCAACATTACCCACCCGATCCGTAATCAGCATAAACTTTCCTTTGATCTACAGAATGTTTCCACCCTATTGTCATCTTATCAGACCACAGCCATGTATGCGGTTTGTCGTCTATGTGTTCCGTGGTCAGCTGAAAAATTTTGATGAGGCGCTCTTTGTCTTTCATGTCCTTTTTATTTATCTTATTTGTAACCGCCATGCCATTGCTATTAATTTAAGCTTTCAATTGGCTCTTTTCATTTTTTTCCCCACAGACGGACAAGGACCTGATTATGAAGATAATCCATTTCCTTGACAGAGTCTTGGCAGATGAGAGTTACGGTTGGATTAAAGAAAGTACACCATACACATTGCCCAACACAGCCCAGAGATTGATACAGGGTATCAGCACCGTCAAGTAAGTTGTATGCCCGTTGTATGCCTCTCAAAGGGAGAAAAATAAAATGGACCACGGTCGTGGTAGCTTTCATTTTAAACAGTATTTTGTCGAATTCGATTACCTGATTATAACCAGTAAAAAAAAAAAAAATCATTGAGAACATCTGTGGATGTCACAGGGACGGGAAGACGTTTACGTTGGAGGAGCTGGAGGACATGGTCAGCTTGTGTCTGCGGTGCCAGCAGGGAGCATTCGTGCGTGACGACGACAGCCTGACAGCATACTTCTTCATCTACCTCGCCATCGCTGGTCAGCTGTACCAGTGGGTAAGTCCACTTCAGGGAGCATAAGAGTAATATCATTCATCCACAAGGTGATGGTCACAAATTAAATATTGTCATGAACAGTTTTTGTATCTGTGTGCGTACCTGTGTGTGTGTTTTGTGTCCCCTGTTAATATTGGAAATCCCACTCCTTTATTCATTCCTTTCTTAATTTCATCTACTCTTTCCCTCTCCAGAGACAGTATTCACTTAGATCTCTGTTCAATGTCATGTTGGTCCGAACACTAACCCGCCTGCTCTTGTCTGTCCAGCTGGACTCTATGAACGAAATACACCGCGTCAAGCGGCTGCTACCCGGGGTGATTGACATGCTGGAGTCGGACAATGACACGGTCAGAAATACAGGATCATTCCAGGTCCAGACGATCACTCGCTCGGGCTCTGTCGGTGAACAATACATGGTCCGATTGATCCAAATTTACCTGGAGACAGAGTTGGACGGCATTCTTTGTAAGTTTGTTGGTCTGTCTGTCCATGTATGCGTGTGTGTATTTTGTGTATATAGTATGCGTCTTCGTCGTCTAGTTGTGAGCAAGCTGCTTGGTCTAATCATCGAAAGAAAGAATTAAGTAGGTTAAGAAGAAGAAAGAAAGGAGGGAAAAAAGAAAGAAAAATGAGCAGAAGTGGTAGTGGTGGTGATGGTGATGATGATGGTGTAGCTGGCAATGGTGGAAGAGAAGGAAGAAGAAGAACTTTCTCGAAGTTCCACAACTTTTCTCCTATCAGAAAATTCAGGAAACAATCTGTAAATTCTTTTTAAAAAAAATGGTAGGTGCAAGAATGAAATGCCAGAATTTTTCAAATCGAAGCAAAAAAGGTGTCAAGACGGGAAAAAAGATCGAAACACCACACGACAAAACACAAACACGATACAAATACTGACATTCATTCATACACTACATTTATATTACACTCTTTCTTTCCCTTTTCTCTTAATTTTCTTACTTTCACCGCAGATGAAAATTTTCTTACACTTGTTTTCAATATTTTTGAAAGCGTTACACATTAGAAGAAACTAAAGAAAGACAACTTTATTTCAAAATCTGCCACTGATTGATAGTAATTGTTGGGATCTCAGGGGCCATCAGTTATATCTACGAAAAAAATCCTGGCGCGCTGGCGCCGTACTTCCAGGACTTGTTCCAGCACATAGACAGTGGCAATGTCTCTGCCAAGTCCTCCATAAGGATGCTGCTTCAGAAGGTGGCCAAATATCAGCCAGATGTGAGTAGAAAGAAAAGATTTTACCCCATCATGTTTAATAATAAATTACTAAAATAGTTAATTACCGCTGCCGACTTCATCATTAAGTTTGTGGACTAATTTCTCAAATAAAGTTTAAAGATTTAATTTTAAGCAGAGTATTATCATCTACAAGTTGATGGTACAAAGATATCATTTAAAGTGAAATAACATTCTATTTTTATAAAGCTTTTTTGCCTCTCATACCTCAATATCCTCAAGAAACGAGTACTTTTTGTCGGTGAGAGTTCTATTTTATGTTATTGTTAACTAACAGCTGTTAATACTCTTTGTAGATATTGACAGATCATGTATACAGTTTGTTGGGGAAAAAAGCATATTCATATGGAAAACAATATTTTGATTCTTTCCACTCACTTTTTGTGGTTTTGCAGTTTAGGTTCTGTTACATTTCACAGATGATGTTGTTTACATCCTTCTGCTGGGTACTGTGCCTCTTCCATACTTGTCTTCAACATTGTTCTTGGCCGTTTGCAGTTGTTCACACAGGAAAACATGGAGACCATGATGAAAGAGGCTCGTGAAGACAGCACGCAGCAGGTCCTCATCCTGATGGCTATGGAGGAGATAACCAAGCGAAGGCCGGAGAAATTAACTCCCTTCATCGAGCAGCTGACGACGCCAGACCTCTGGAACTCCAACTGTGCCTACACCATCAGCAGCATGCTACAACATTACGCCGTGAAACACGAGGTGAGGATTGTTCTCTCAAACGTAGTGTCGGAGCGAGAGGTCACTCACCTGATTTCACTGATCATGTGATCATGTCTGTAGAGATGTTACATATACAAAATTCATGGTTTAACAAAATTTTCTGTTCTAAATAATTCAGAGAAAGGGTTAAATTCTTTGTGATTATTTCTAAACATGAATAAAAAAAAATTAAGCTAGTTTGCAGATATATGAAAAAGTATAAATAGAAAGATGTAGAAATTAAGATAGTTTAGTAGCAGAAACGATTTGTAATAACGAATGAGAGTGAGAGAATCAGGGGGGAATGGTGTCGGTCAATAGAACTTTGGACTATCGTCAGACTTGTGTTTGTCTTTACTCTTTTACTTGCATAGGGGGAAGGTTCTTCAAAGGTCATGGACTACATGATAAAAGTGGTTCAAACCTCATCGGACAAAGTTGCAGTTGGGACAGCATTGAACTCCATACGACTGATCGGCTTCAAACACCGACCTCTCTTGGAGAAGTACCGTGGTGTGATTGAGAAGTTTCGCGACACCACGAAAGACAACGACCACCACAGCGGCTGCAGCTTAATCATCGACCTGCTGGATGGGAAAAGGTCAGAGTTCACATGCTCTTTATCCCTTGGCTCATTTGACTGTGTGCAAGTAGAAACGTTTAACAAACCAAAAACATTGAAAGCAAGATTTTTGCTTCAAAGATTATTATAAATTCATTACAGAAAAAGAGCATTCATTAATTTACATTAATTGCTCATTGATGTCTTAAATAACTGTGAATTTTCCTGCTATATGTAGATGAGGATAACATTCAGAAAAAGAAGCCAGTATAGGAACATGGGTCAATAGAAAGGATATACGAACAAGCACATAACTCGTGCACGCGCGCGCACACACACAACGTACAACTCGGTGTCTGTCTGTCTGTCTGTCTGTCTGTCTGTCTGTCTGTCTGTCTGTCTGTCTGTCTGTCTGTCTGTCTGTCTGTCTGTCTGTCTGTCTGTCTTAGTTTTTAAATGTTCGCGGGATTTTGTTGCCCACAGTCTCGATAAAGTCGCAGCAGAAGTAAAGGCCCTTCAGGAGGATGTAGTAGACCTGGAGGTTCGCGTCATCACCGTAGAAACCGACGTTGTAGAGGTCAAGGGTTCTGTACGTCGTCAAGAAAAAGACCTTGATAAAGTCAAGGACGAGGTTGCGGAGCATGGTCAGCGCCTGGACCAGGTGGAGGACACTGTGGAGGAGACTGTTGCCAAAGTGGAGGAGATCGATGGAAAGGTGAGTCCAACAGACCGTCGATATTCTTACTGTTGGTAAGTACTTGCCAGTCACTACCCAACAGTTACGTTACACTATATTACACTGAGTTAAATAAGATCGAAGAGTCTTCAACGTCTCGGAAGACTGTTGTGTGGTCCCGATCATTGGTGATTTTTACTGCCTAAGTTCATTTAAGTTGGGTTTTTTTTTTTTAAGACATTGAGTCATGCACCATTCTGGTCACGTGACGTCTCCAAGCTGTTGAACCCTGACACCAAACATGACTGGCGCCTGCTCGGCCGTCGTCTGGGCTACAACAACGACGACATGAGGGGGTGGGCGCAGCAGGCGGACCCCTGTATGGCGATGCTCAACGAGTGGTACGCCACGCACAAAACAAGGGACGCAACCTTCGCCGTGCTTACCGCCCTTCAAGATATGAGTCGGGAGGATGCTGCTGCTATTGTGGAGAATGCCATGAAGAATGCAGGTAGCGTGTTTTCATTTTATCTAGATTTAAACGAACACCTTGATGGGCTTAATAAATGAATAAATAAGCTAATTTTTTTATATTAATATTAGTGTTGCATTTCATTCTTTGTTGCGAAAGGTGAGTATTCGAAACAATAAATGAAAATGTTGAAAACGATTGTCTCAATTAAGACTTGAGGAATAAATGTTTCCCTGGAGTGAAGAGAAATATCATCATTCGTCTGTTCATGTCTTTACTTTTTTTTTTTTTTTTTGGTGATGTACTTATAATGTTTCGGTGTAGCAAAATGTAGCACTGGGTGAACACTGCTGATGTACTTCCTCACGCATGCTCCAGAGGCTGTGGTGGAGGACGAGGAGTTCGAGTACGCCACTCCGCCTGACGTCTTCATCAGCTACCAGTGGGGTCACCAGAACGAGGTGCGGTTGCTAAGGCAACATCTAGAAATGGCTGGCTACAGCTGCTGGATGGATGTAGGGCAGATGGGAGGCGGAGACAAACTCTTTGAGAAGATAGACTCTGGAATTAGGGGAGCGAAGGTGGTCATCTGCTGCGTCAACGAAAAATATTCAAAGTCTCCTAACTGCAATAGAGAGGTATGTTGAGAGGTTTGATTTTTCTTTTTATTTATTTTCCTGTTTCTTTTTTTTTTTTTTTTTTTTTTTTTTTTCATTTTTCGTGTGACCAGTGGATTCTATCTAACATCGTTGGCTGTCACTTAGCACATCTACAAAAAAATATTTGAGTTTTTTTTTCTTTTTCGCCACCCAGCATTCCCTCCCTCCCCCCCATCACACAGACAGTGACTCCTAAGTGTTGCATGTTAAACCTCAGGTGAACCTGACAGTCAGCCTCGGCAAGCCCATCATCCCTCTCTTGATGGAGCAAACAACATGGCCGCCCCCAGGCTCCATGGGCCCCATCTTCAGCGAGTATCTCTTCATTCGTTTTTTTCAAAGATCAGGCGAGGAGACAACGGACTCCAGATACTGGCCTCTGTCCAAATTTCAAGAACTTCTCATGCAACTCTCTATGAATGCAGTGATGCCAGACGAAGCTGCTGTTCAGCCAGGTGAGGATCCAGATCTCAAGACAGGAAATTATTCTTCTTCTAATTTTCCCCGCTAACGGTTTGCTTCAAGTACCTAATGTTCTTTTGAAGAAATAAATTTTCAACTGACACTTGACAGAAGTGAGTTATAGATTCAAATGTTTTAATATAATGTTCAATTGACAATTTTAAATTTTTCACATTCACTGACAGCCTATATATTGATATCAATGCAATGTGAAGAAAAGCTTAGCTGGAAATAAAATTGTTAATGAAATTTTATCTTTGCAGAATATAAAAACTGGTGGGTCCCCAAAACGGAAGATATAAAGGTGGACAAAAACAGAAAGAATGGTAATTCTAAGACATCTGCCATCGTTACTAATCAAAGTTTCGACAAGGTATAAATTATTTCTGGCCTTCCTAAGGCATTGATAAGTAAAAATAACATGTTCATAAAACAGAGGTCACCGATTTGTGCAATATAAAATTTTACAACATCTGGATCTTATCATATTAATGAGAACGTAGTGATAGAGATACACTATACAATAAAATGTCTTCGTCCTTCGTATGATAAAAGCAAAATCCAGCCAATACCTCGACATTCCTAACAATTGCGTTCATACAAACAGAAATGTCAAAAGACAAAAATTATCTGATAAGCTTTCTTTGGCAGGTAACAGTTTCGCCCGATGTATTCATCTCCTACCAGTGGGGGAGACAACCTCAAGTGGTGCGTCTGTACAAGGCTCTGACGTCACAGGGCTTCACGTGCTGGCTGGACATCATGCAGATGGGCGGAGGAGACTCGCTGTTTGACAAGATTGACAAGGGGGTGCGCGGGTGTCGTGTGGTCGTCTCGTGCGTCACCCCGAAATATGCTTTGTCAGCAAACTGTCGCCGAGAGGTGAGCTTTGACAACTTGAACGATGACTGTAAAGATAAGATGGATGCTAAGACTGGCAGTGTATTACAGCTATCAGTATCGGTTACATTATCTACTCATACCTTATCTCGTTCTACCTTGTTTTAAGGTAAAAGATGTGGGAGAGTAATAAATTAAAAAAATAGCCTGCAAGAAAGCTAAATGTACGTGTGCAGGTGAGCCTGGCAGACGCTTTGAAGAAGCCGCTGGTGCCACTGTTGCTGGAGACAACATCCTGGCCACCCCCTGGCCCAATGGGTCCAGTCCTCACGCAGCTTCTTTATATCGACTACACCGACCCCACCCTGCAGGAGAAGTGGACTGGACCAAAGTTCCAGGAGCTGGTAGCCAAGATCAGGGAAAATGTTCCCACACATGACTCCAGCGCAAACTCACTTTCTCAAGGACAACTCCACACCAAGAGTGACGCCCCGCAGCCAGCAGACGAGTCGAGGGGAAAGCCAGCGTCCCTGCCAACAGCAAACCCTGAGGTTCATGACCCTCCGCACCAGCAGCTCCAGGGTTGCGACCCTCAACCAGTGGAGAGATCTCTGCAGGACAGGCCACCGCCTCCACATTCTCCAGACGCTAAGGAAGCGCCACAAGTGGCCAGCAGTTCTTGTTGTCTAATCCAGTAAAATATAATTAGGTATAGTTTTTTTAAGATTTCAGTTCTTTTTAGCGATCTCCTCTTAGGGAAACTATTTATTTCCATGTGTCAGTGCTGTGATATTGCTCGCTGTGGACAAGGCGAAGCTACAGTATTCTACAATCATCAACATTCTGAGCTTTTATTTATATGTCATCTCCGGCAGTGAAGCCTTCAGTTCGCATGTACCACTGAAGGATCACATGATAACATGAAACCTTTTTCAAAGACCATGCTTATAACTGGACCTGATGACGTCACGTGAAAACGACCCTTTGTCATCGGCGCCATTGTCTTGGACCGGCAGCGAGAAAGTACCGGATGTACATCTCTCGACTGCCTGAAACAAATCTTCTGCATTAACTTCTAGAACGAGACCAAAGTACGAATTAGTTAACCGGTTTAACTATCAACATCAAGAAGAAAAGCAGACGATCCGAGCTCTTGTGTTGATGATAAATACGCTCAAATTGTACAGTGTGTTGTATTTTCAGTTTATTTGTTTTAAGTCGAGAAAATTGTACGTCGAGGACTTTTGCAAAAAAGAAAAATAATAAATAAATAAAGAGAGAAAAAAATGTAACTAAGCAACACATTTTTCCAAGTCTACTTGTTGAGAATTTTATCGCGGTTTCAGTATTAGCATGCTAAATGGTTCACCGAAAGCTGACAGCCTGTCGCATAACGCCCTCACAGGCACACTCGCAGACTCTCGAGCAACGAAGCCAATCACCCCTGAGTGAACAGATAAACACGCACATGTAGGGACAATACAAAACATATAAGTTTATTAGCAGTCAAAAGGTGCGACCCATCAACTCAAACGGAAAACAAAAAAGAAAGGGAAAAAAGCTAATAAATCGGATAATAAGAACAAAACAAAAAAAAACAAACAAAATAAACCCTAAAGAGCAGTTTTATGGGTTCCCTGAATAAGAGCCAATTCCAGCAGCTTGATAACCCCTATAGACATCAGGAATGGCTATATATTGTAGGTTACCTGTTGTAATAAAACTATACTTTAAAAGGCTGTAAAATCCTCCGTCGGCTCCTCCACCAGTTACGGTCCGATGTGACGATGACCCTGAGATATGTCCGTTAGGGGTTAACACAAAGATATCGCGTGTGTTCGTCACCAATACATCGGTAGGTCATAGAGGTCAGCGAAGTTTAATCGAGCCTAACTACACATGACAGGGAAACATCGCAGGGTCACGTGACACACGCACGCGACCCACTGCCTGCCACGTCCTTAATAGGGAAAGCTTCAGCATCTCGTTATATGTCCGCATTATTGAAGGAGATCGCCTTTCGATAGCGATGTATGTGTGATTCTGTCTGAATTGACACCCACATTAGCATTTATGAATAACACATTATAAGTAGCTTTACAAATATTAGATAAATCGATGGTACTCGATGACCCTCTTTCTTGCATTTGTCTTGATTGAACGATCCTTACCGGTCTGTGCCTGGATCAGATGGACCAGGCGATCATCGCCTATTCCAGATTTGTTCTTTGACAGGAATGACCCTAAGCTCCGAACCCCTAACATAGGTCACTAAAGATGTTAAGGGTGGAAAAAGGAAGCTTTTCATTTTTCAGCTGATGGATTCAAAGAGTCTAAGAAAGTTCGCTGAGCTGTCGTGTTGGTACAGGAGAGTACAGTGGCATTTCGCGAGTGCAAAAGAAAAGATTATTTAATATTTAGCAAAATAAGAATGTGTTAAAATGTGTCAATCGGAATAATATCAATATCGCACACGTGTAAAATAATAGTTAATATTACGAAATAAAAGAAATAGTTACAGTTAAAACTAAAACAGTAAACTTCTTAACGATTTGTGTAAAATGTATATGTTTCTGTCTCCGGAACACGTGCAGTTCTCTGGCTGGAGTTTTTTTTTTTCTCTCTAACAAAAGTAAGAAGAAAGGTGAATGCTACAAAATCATCTGCGCGATCATTGTCTTGTTTGAACCCACCTTCAACGTGTCAGCTAGAGGTTTGGGCAAATGGAACCTGAGTCGTTGATCAACACAAGTGATCAGTTTTTAATTAAGATCGAACAGATTCTGATCGGGAAGGTTCATTCAAGTACGACACCGCTTATTTGAAAGCCAAAGACTTGAATAGCGACTGTTGAATACGTGCGTGTGTGCATGTAAGATGTATGTTGTATCTATGACAGGTGTGAGGTGTGACCGGCGAGAGTGAAAGAAAGAAAATATATTGCTATTCAGACAGCAAAACAGTATGGTCTGTATGGATCATGCCGAGGCCTACTAAAATAAAACTTCGTTTCTTTTTAAAGTGATAGTAAAATCCACAATCTTCGTTTCCCTAAGACTGACGTCGCAAGCCGGATGCAACGAGGGAAGTCCGCTAGAGGTTAACACAATCATCGTGCGCGTTTGTCATTAGTACATCGGTAGGTCATGCGAGGTCAACACCGAGGGCTCGAGTCTGACGCTACGCATGACGGGAAACAGTGCAGGGTCATCTGACGCACGCACGCGACCCACTGCACGCGACCTAGTTAATAAGGAAAGCTTTTCTTTGATTCTGACCTGCATCGCATCAGTAGGTAAAGCTGTACAACTTGAGCACTTGCTTCCTTCCTGTTGGCAAGCTTAGCCAGGTCATGAGATCATGATTTTCTAAATTCTATTTTTATTTTTATTATTATTAGCGAGCGGATTTCTTTGCCAACCTAGGCAGGCGACTAGTTGCTAATTGTTCAGTTTTATTAACTGTTGCTTCATTTAATCTTTTTTTTTTTTTGAAGCTACTGTAACACATTGACAACAACCTTTCTACTTGTTCTTTAAAGTTATATATGATTTTGATGCTCATTATAATTTTATATTTCTTAAATTGTGTTAATTTTGCTTGCTCGTGTTTGTCATGTAAAGATGAGGTAAATATGATCGCATATTGACCTCTAAATATATGCCAAAGATAATATGGATCATATAATAGTATTCTATAGAATTGTGGCATTCTATTATTATTACTCTTGTTATTTATGTATTTTTTATTAGAGATAAACATATACAGTTCTTCGATTGCATATCTTTCATCTTAAACACTCGTGCTCAAACACACAGACACACTTATTCGCACAAATACACAACACACTCGAAACATGGTAAACTCATTTCTTTTATTTAAGATGAACACAGTCTTCTTGGCTCAAAAGTTTTAGTGTCGTGTACAAGAGCTAAGCGTAAGTCACGCGAACATAAGTCACCAATAGAATACATCCGGGTGACTAGTCTATTCCCCTTTCACTCCCCATCTCCCTCCCCCCATTCGCTTCACACATACCAAAGACACGAGTTCTCTTAGTCATATTTCACATATCAAATAATGCGGAACAACCTGAGCTTTCCCTGTTCAGTCAAACACTCATCACTAGCACTCCTCCCATTGACCCCCACGTCAGCGTGACCTCCGCCTTAGGTCCACTGTAGCTCGGTCCTTGATGTAGACACTAAAGGATGAAGGTTGCCATAAGTCATAGACGATCGCTACACTCCTACTAGGAAATACTTCCTCGACAGCCCAGAGCCAGGCATTGAAGTCACAAAAACGTTTGTTCAAGAGATGGACTGATTGTATACTGGAGGAGAACGACCTACCAGATGAGTCACTGAAATTGTTTAGCACTCGCTCGCGAGCGCGCGCACACGAACACACATGTTTTAGAGTTTCTAAAATGACAATATTCTTGAAAGGAAACGCGCACAGAAATTCTAAAATTAATGCAGTCATACTTCTTTTTTGAAGATGAATGTAAGAAGAAAAACACATTGGGTTCTCGCTTTAATTACATCCAGGATTAATGCACTCTTCGTGAACGTCTTGTGCCTGTGCTGTCACCCACTGCTGTCACATTGACAGTTGCTCACTTCTTCTTCCCTCTCGTGATGATAATTGAAATGGATTTATTCTAAATTCTTCATTCGCTTTCGATCGAGTCCCTGAGGTAGAGTGAATGAAATGCGTGTTTCTGCACGTGATTGTTTTCTGCTGCACGCACAGTCTTTCTGTTACCCGTTCAGCACTTCAGCGACTGGCCAACAACTGTTAAAAATGAATACATGTACACTGCATCGTCAGATCATGTCGTCCATGCAGTCCTCACAAAGCCACGCCCCCTCCCATGGGAGTCGGAATGCAGTGACAGTTATTTTGTGACAGTTGGCACAATCCTTTCGGCTTCCAGAGCTAAGGCGCTGAGGGTCAGGTTGCCCTCCAGGGGAGGATTTCGATGGTGTAGTCTGCTGGACTACAGTTCCATCAGCGAGGCCTGAGGTTGGACTTTTCAGTACCCGGACGTTGGCTTTGGAGGATCTGAAGCTGGTTTCCAAATAACCGTCGTAGACTGGACGGGGTTTGTCCTCTGCGTGGCCTCTGTCTGTGACCAACTGAATCTCTTCCAGTCGATGCTGCAAATCCTGCAACCTCAGATCCATCTGGCGTTTCTCCTCGTCAGCGTTCCTCTGTGGCCGCATTGGCCGAGTCCTTCACTCTTGACCTCGCGGATTGTTCGAGAAGGAATCTGTCACTCTCTCGCAGAATCCGACTTCGAGAACAAGCCAGGTCGTACGAAGGAGGTCTGTTGGGTGTCGGTGCTGTGATGGTTGCAGAAGTCACAGGACTGTCATCACAGACGCCGCTTGGTTCCGAACCGACAGAGTCACTGGAGGTGGCTGTGCCGTAACCGGACTCACCCCCCGCCGTACACCCATCGTTCCCCGAGGAGGCCGAAAGGTCTGAGGCGGAAAAGTCTTCGTCCGTAATGACGTCACATCCCTCGGTCTGGAACCGGAAGTGCGGGTTGCGGATCATCATCTGCGTGTACAGGTTCTTGACGTTGTCAGCAGACACACGGCAGTTCTCGCACAGGTAGTGTTTCCGGCCAGACAGGAAGGAGGCGTTGGGGCGGCAGGAAGTGCTGCGCCGCCGGCACTTTTCGCATTTCGTCGGCTTACACAGCTTGCTGCGCAGGCGCGCGACAAGGCCCCGGGGCCCGTGCGTGACAGGAGCGGCGGGCACTGCACGGAGTTCATCCTTTGTTCGGCCGCTACGGGTGGCCGACTGCCCTTCAGGGGTGGTCCGTCCGGCTGCCATGGCAACTAAGGGGCGTTTTGTCGTGGGTGTTGTTGTTGTCGTGGCTCCAGCTTTAGCCTTGTGGCTGTCTCTTGTTTGTGAGCACAGCATTCTTTGTCCTCGTGTTATCTTTTTCTCGTGGTTCTGAAAAAAAGATCGATAGATAATCATAATGGGTTAACTTGTATTACTTAATGATAAAACTAAATAAATTCTTTCAAACGCTTAAATGATAGGTAATTTTCACGAATGTATTTATCTATTTAACAAATTTTGTTAAAATCTTATAATCTTTTCCCAAGATCTCTATTATTATGATTTACTTATATTTTATTGTGATTGGGAGACATAAATGTCCCGGTATTTAGGGAATTTTCTTTTCTTTAACAAAACCGTTAATCACTGAAATAAACTATATCTTAATAGCGTAGTTTAGTCACTTTAAAAAAAAAACTACATCATTTCCAGCGATCTAAACATTTTTTAAGAAGACTACGGTATGACACTAATTCCATTCTTGAAATGAAAGGACATTAATGTAGAATAATTAATGAGGCATAATTGTTATCAGATTAGCCATTTTCGTCTCCAATAGTTTCCTCGTCAAACGTCTATCATGTGAAAGGTCAGTCCACTTGGTAAGACTAGTATAAGAACGCGCGAAATTCCTCGTGGTTGAGATTATTTGAGCTTGCCCACCCGCTCTGCAAGGCTGCTTCACACGCACTCGGTGACCTCGTATCGCGAGACAAAGCGCTCTAAACGACGGAAACGAGAGTCGTTCATTCGTAACGGATGCGGCACGACGGAGCACGACACCTCCCACGTCGTGACCATCTCCAGCGTGCCGACTACCACTTTGCGGTTATCAGTAAAAGGAACACGAGACCCGTTAATAACGGCACTGCCGTTTGAATTAATAAAAGATAAAAGAAAACACGGACTATGCGAACTCCGTAGCAAACCCTACCACCTCCCAGATTATCGTTATACTAGCTTTATGATACGAGACCCTCGAGTTATCGACTAAAACTAAAAAGGTGATATTTAAACTTGACAAACATTTTAGAAACATCCTAACATGCGAGACACAATTTTCATAATAGAATATATTGTGATAATTAATGAAAACAGCAAATAGTTTTAAAAAAAATAAAAATGCTAATATTTTAATGCGCAAAAGAACGCGTAGCTATCGTTGAACCCCTGTCGTATTACAATATTTAAAATAATGATAAAAAAGAGAGAAACAACTAAGGTAAATGACATAAAAATAATGATGTAGTGAAAATAATATGAATATTTAAATGTTCCACAAAGTACTAAACTCATAAGAATTTTAGGCTACTCTTGGGTTGGCTTGGCGAAGATAGACATGTATTTCACTGGTGACAAGTATTAACAAACGGTATGAACAGTCGTGATCAGACATACCTGGTACTAGTATCGCCAGACCTGTGTCTCCATGAACGTCTTGGAACAAACTGCGAAGAACCCGCCGAGCGGACCTCTCGCCTTGGATCGCCAGAAGGTTAAATGTCACGAAGTGGGGGCCACATACTTGTCTCGTTTTCGTGCCTAGGCAGAGCTTTGTACTGGTCGCCACATTAAGTGCATTCCACGGGCCCACCAGTGGCGTGCTTCCCACGAGGAAACGTCGCAGGTGATTCACGCAGGTAGTTATGAATGAGGTTGAGGTTCGGTCTCAGGTATGCCGGCGGCGAAGTGTTCAAAGAGTTCTCAGGCGGAAAATCTCCCACCTTGTCTATTTAGTGCCTCTTGTGACCAGGCCAGTTACACGAAGATTTACGGACAATGGCAGGAGGTTAAGGTGACACACACACAGTCCCCGGTATATACAATACCATCAAAGTCGTGTTCACTGCCCGTTAATTAAGTCTTTGCTGCGGCTCTAAAACATTTACAACCTTCTTCTGCAACAGCAGGCACACTTATCACAAAACAATGTGTATGACCTGTACTTTCACATAAAAATAGCCGTGAGAAATTTCAGCACTTATTTAAGGAAATATATATGTCGATCATCCAGCCTTGTATGGACCAGAAACCGCTATATAGGCGACAGCAGTAATTTCTCACTGATGAGGCAATCGCTTCAAGGCCAGCGCGACATAGAAGGATGTTGCCTCGACGGCTGTGGAATTTAAACTGAGCTGCTGTGTCCCTTACACCCAGCTATCTACCCTTCCATCCAACGGGTGACATAAGCAAAAACATGCCGCGACTTGGCGGCAATGTTGCTCCTACTCCGGTGCTTGACCTGAATCAGATCCCCTGTCCTCTAAAAATATTTCCCCCAGCTAGGCTTAGATGAGATAACACGGTGTAAAATTTATCCTCCAGTCATCGCCATTACACAATCACTTAGTGAGTTTAGGTGGACAAACATAAAAGCTTCATAAAGAAGTGTGAACGTGATCGTTGTATTTATCATGAACGATTTAAATGAATAATTAAAGAGGTTTACAAAGTGATAGGTAACATTCTTAGTCCAATGGAAAATAATTTAAAAATCGGACAAGACTAATTTTACCCTCTTTTTTCTTTGAAACATAGGAAAGCAAGAACAAGTTTTTCGACAATATCAAGTAACAATGAAATGATGGTGGTGGACATATTTCAAGCGGGAACCATTTATTGTTGAGACCAGCAACAGGATTGCAGTGAGCGCTATAAATAGATAGGAACGGGGATTCCCCAACCTCAGCCGTGAATGTAGAGAAATGACGAGTGAAAGTTGCAAGCGGTGTTCACACGGTAACAATTACTAGAACATGCAAGTGATTAGTAATTTGTGATGAGAACGTGACTATAATTAGCCACAATCGAAACCCGAGACTTTCATTAGCAATATATGGTTTCTCCCTTCAAATACTTCACGCATTAATAGCTGTCGTGTATTGACACGTGAAGCTTGAATGCCACGTGCACACACACAGTCCACATTCGCACGCCTTCACAGTAACAACTAAAACAACTTATGTGAGCATGCAAGGCCAGACAGACAGACGTCGTGTGTATGTGTAAATCTGTCATTCACCAGGTAAACAGACTGCAAACATTCAGACCCGAAGGGCGTATCCACAGCAGCAGGTAAGGGCGTATCCGTAGATGAAAGCTCTAAAAATAGAAGCAGATTTTTTTTTTTCAAGATTACATGGCAGCTTAACAACGGGTTTAGAGTTCACCACGTGGGCTACAGGTAATAGCCAGACAATAAACACTGGTTGCTCTGACTGCAGTATGCACCATTGTTCGAGCCAGACTAGACTATATTTAGTGACAGCAAAGTGCACCGAGTGCTTGAAGTCATGTTGGAGGAAGAGAGGGGTTACTTTTGTTACTTTCATTACATCCTTTCGCATCCTGTGTGTTTAAGAGAGAGAGAGCTTTTTGCTAATGTCTGTGTCATTTTTATTCTCTCTCTCTCTCTCTTTCTTTCTCTGTGGAAGAAAGAGAAAAAAATAATAATTAAAGCTCCTGCATTATCACGCGTGTTTGAAGTATCGTTGTGTCTCGAGGTTCTGTGTGTGAGAGAGAGAAAGAGAAAAGTAAATATATATGTGTTCACGTGTTCAGATACTGTAACTAAATCTACGACTGATGGATGCTATAGTCGTGCTTCGGGTCTTGCATCACACCTATTCCGAGCCAGTGAATGGCAGCTGATGACCCTTCAGTGATGTTACAAGGTCAGGCTGATGTCAGGGGGTCGCTGGAAGCTGAACTCTTTTGACACAATGAGGGTGTTTCCTCCAGCGGGCAGAGGAAAAGCTGTCTGAATGAGCTCGATCCTGACTGAAGGCTCCTAATTCTATGCCTTGTGTCCATATCGGATTTCAAGAGCTGAGCTTCCGCTCGGCGAAATCTTCTCACGCAGTCGTCACGCTGTCACGTGGCTCATGGCTGCAAGTATCGTGCCTCTCAGTCCTCTGAATGCCCTCAACAAAAACAGTGATGAGGTCTGCCTAACGCTTAAATTATAGCTTCTTTTTCAATTACAGTACGTTACAGAGACTGACGAAATTAATAGTACGTACGCTACCAGAAAGAAAAACAGAAAAAAGAAGATATACAATGACCGACTGGCATGGACAAGATCAATGAGTGCAAGAAAAATACATGATGGATGAGTAAACACTGTGCATAAAAGAATAACTGAAAATATTCGTTTCAACTTTAAACCTAGAGCACATGTGTGTAATGATACGTACGTGTGTATGTACTGTATGTATATATATAGTTAAAGTTAATATTTTATTTGATGTTAACTGCCTGGCATTAAAACTTTCATGATAATGGAAACATCAACACTACACGAAACATTCCTGTTGAGTAGAGCACGATGTAATGTAATAACAAACAGTTTTATTTACTGACTCGAGCGAGGCCAGGCAAGTCTTAAAATAGCCCATGACGTCAGCTCAGGGAAAGCTGGGCTGAAAGCTTGACTAAGCATGACGACACTGTAGGGGTCAAGGCTGAAGGGTCGTCACTTTCTGTCGTGCTCAGTGTCATGACCTTGGCATGACGGGGCTGTCATCCACCTCTGATGGTTATTGCATTAATTTAGTCAACCTAATGGAGGAAGTGTTCACAGATAACTTTCGCTCCATTGTCTTCATCCACAAAAGCGTACAAATGAAAGTAAAAAAAAAAAAAAGTATTTGAGTGGTTTTAAAAAATTCAGTCAAGCAGAAACTGATTTATGAACGACCACAAATGCTAGAACAGAATGAAAACACTCTACTGTCTTATGGTTCATGATACATAACTGTTTTTGTGTCTATAGACTGCCATGGTTTGCGTGGTTATTTTATAGTCACAGAACCCATAATGACTTCTGAAAGTATATCCCGCGCTTGTCCTCCATGTCTGTGTTGACGACGACGACGAGACGACAACAACAACAACAACAACAACAACAACAATCTGTATGACAGAAAGCAAAGAGTGCTCCTCGATCTTCCAGATTACTGAGGCGACAAGAAAGAAACACGCTTTAGCCGACATTTTTTTTTTTTTTTATTGTCATTCATCATTGTCGCTTCTTCAGTCATCGTCGTCTAGCAGGTGATGAAAGTCATGGCGTCCGATCCTCAAGGACGGAATTTCTGTAACGACTTGTGTTGACGTCAAGAAGCTTAGGGAACGTTACTTTAGTCTGATAAATAATGAGCTTCGTGTTTATTCTCTCCTCCATCTGTCTGTACTTCAGTCGCATGCAGATATGTCTGTGGCCAACGAGTGTCAGTCGTCCAGTTCCGCTTCAAAAGCTATAGGAATATATTTACGTACATATATTTATATGTGCAGAAAAATACTCTCTACATTTTTGTCTTTTTGTTATGACAATGTCTTTGATGTTACAGAGGAAATGCCACTTGCTTTCTTTTTTCTTTTATTTTCTCGCGGACAAACAAGGACATGATTATGAAAATGAACCGTTTCCTTGATATTCTTAGCAGATGAGGTTTACAGATTAGATATGTACGGCTTGAAGAAGATATACTACACCCTCTCCCCACAGCATAAAGACTGGCGCTTTGTGTCTACACTGGCTGGTCTGTTCTATTAAAAATAAAAATAAAAGAAGAGAAGGGGCAAGTGAAGTAATGTAAAGTAACAAAGGCAATTGTGAAAATCATTTAGCCCAGCGGGCGGCTGACTGTGGGAAAATTTAAATATAAAAAGACAGCGATATCGAAATGTATGTTTTTGTTGTTGTTGTTGTTTTGTTTTTTGTTTATTTTTCTTTCTGCTACAGTCTGAAATAGCTGGTGTGAAATGGTTGATCCATCGTCATCGCCTGGGGCAACGGTGTGCGACCTGTGATCTCCGCCAGTAGTTGCAGTATGTGTCAAATGAAATTTCCGACTGTCCACTACATGGTTGTCGAGGGGCAGCCTGTCGGAGACACAGCCGTGTTCCCACCTGTGTCCAAGACTGGGGAGGAGTAGGCGGCCCGGGGAGTGTTCGTCGGACGCGGACTCGTGCTGGGAGGAAAGTGTTTTATATTTTTCCTTTGTCAAACTTAGAGTGAGCTGATGACAGATTTGTGTATTCAGAGACCCATATTGCGTCTCCTATTATTATTCAACCTTGTTTTTCTTATGATTATAATTTGTTTGTTTTACAATTGTCCTGTTGGTTGTGTTTGCACACGCAGTTGAAAGTGTTTACCAGTGTGGACGTGCGAAAAGGCGGGAGAGTGGGTGTGTGAGGGTGAGAAAGTCGGGTGAGCGAGCCAGCTGAAGTGTTCCCTTTCCCCTCGGGTGAGTTAGGCCCATCCTTCTCCCCACCTCATTCGTCACACAGTCATTCTGTAAACTGTTCAACGACAAGACGATGATAGAATGACAGATCAGACAGTCAGGAAAGGAAGTGAAAGTGTAGTAACAAAATACAGTGGAACCTCGGTTAGCGAACGCCTCGGATAGCGAATATGGTTAACGAACAAAATTCGTCAAAAATTGTCTCGGATAGCGAACAAAATTTCGGATAACGAACAGCCACGTGAACCCCACGTGACCGACCAGCGTGTCATCATTCGCGCTTGACGCGCATCCTTCTTATTTGATAATCCACAAATAATGGCTCCAAGAAGATTAAGAGCAATTAATAGTAGTAGTAATGACAAGCGGCCATGGACAAATTTTTTCCTTTAACCTCAAAGCTAACAGAAAAGGGAAGTCACCCCGATTTTACAATGTCTGTTGCTTGCCAATTTCTGATGTTTTAATGCTTTCGCTCCATTTATATTGCATGTTCTCAAACTTTCAAATATTAGCGAGTCAACAGGGGCTGGAACCAATGGAAAAAATTGTTTCGGATATTTCGGATAGAACAGCTTTCCAGAACGGATTAAAAAGTTCCACTGTACATAAATATGCAACATATTGTACATGTATTGTCAATTTGTTTTCCTTAAATTTGCAGCATTTGAGGACTTTCTGCTGCTGGCTGTCAATAGTGTATATATTTTTTAAAAAAGTATTTCTTTTCGCTTTTGGGGGAAATTTAATGACAAAAGGTCAATGTCCAGATCCAAAACTCCTCGATAAACCTCATGGGTTGTCAAAACAAACCAACAAAGCCCTGGTATTTCATACTTCCAGGACTTGATGCAGCATATTGTGGTACTGTGAAATCTCAGGGATTATCAGCCACATATATCTACTAACAAAACCCTCCAAGTGCTCTGAGGACTTGCTCCTGTATGTAGACATCGGTAACTCCACAAGTACCAGTGGGATGTTGGGGCACAGAAGGCCCGATAGTGTGAAACAAATTCAATGGTGGATTACTGTTACTGACATCCACATTGTTCTCGTTGAGTCTTATCATCTTTGTCACATGAAGACATAATAGCTTTGGAGTTATGTGCTCGATAGACATTTTGAGTCCGTAAAGGGAGACTAATCTTTGAGAAGTGTACTGTATAAGATATTTTATTTTTCCTTTCCATCTCCCATAGATTTTCAGATTCTCGCAAGATCCTTTTTCTATCAGATGTTTTTACTAAATTTTATTTCTTTATATTCTATTTTATTTTCATCCACCTCTTTGATAATGAATTGTGCTTTTCAGCAATTTTGTATAGCTTCTTGACAATTTGTTTACGTTTCTTTTTATCAAAGATCATATAACCTTGTTCATATTGCCACGATGCTCGGCTTTGTGTGGAGGGGGCAGACCCCATATTGAGTGAGCGTTCACATTCTTGGCTCCCCAGCATCTTTTTTTTTTTTTTGATGGGGCGTCTACACACAGTACCAAACAAATTTGACAGAGGAATCCAGATGACAGAGTGGGATGGGAGATGTGTTGACAAATCACTATAGTCAAGACGCGCCTGCGGTCATTCCCAGGGAGTGGGGCTGGTGCGCCACACATCTGCTGAAGGGTGACCTGGACAGTTTTGGCAAGATCACTGAGGTAACAGATATATATATGTAAAGGACCTAAAGGCTGAGCAGCTATATGATGGTTGCTTGTCCCAATAGTTGCGAGTAGAAGCGACTATGCATGAATGACCAATTGGATGCAGTGAAGTTGTTGAAACAGCCCATTTCACATCCTGCGAGATCGCGAACTAACCTTTTGCCACTAAGCTCTTAAAAGACGATGTAAAATGTATAAGAAACTGATAGAGATGCAAAAACTTTCTTAAATGTCTGAAAATTTCTTGAGGTGCTTGGAGCACTGTACACTACAACAACAATTTAACTCAGGAAATTCCAATTGTAATGTAGCATGTAGTTCTCAACATACCAAGGCTTAATAAAATATCAAGACATTTACTTTGTATTGCAATGCTGTTACAAAGTATACAACATTTATTTTCTAAAACAAGGTAGCAACAACAAAATGCTTATACATTATTAATTTCTGATCACAAGTTAAACAGTGCATGTGTTGGATTAGCTCATGAAGTGATATGAATTGAGAGGTATGACAAGTTTTTTTTTTTTCTTCATGTCCCTGATAACTTTTTTATATACAGAAATTGTGTGTTTACACAAGTATATTAATGCTTTTTCAAGTCAGTTAAATGCTGATAACATGATTTAGTTCCAGAAGGGTTAATTCACAGCTTGCAGTAAATAATCAGAATACTGGGACAGTCATATGCATCAGTGCAGCCATGAAGATCTGTTGAAATGGATACTTCCATAGTAACAATCCAGCAATGAGTTTTAGGAGTTTTTCTGAGGGATTTTGATTGTCACCTGAAAAAGAAAGTATACCAAAGCTCATCATAAGCAATCAAAACTAAATGGGCAACTTTCCTGTTTGTTTTAATTAGAAAGCTTGTAAAAGTTATGCATGTATGAATATTACATTATTAGCACACTACACCTGTGATGGACTTAAAGGGTAGACAGTGCCATGCACTCTAAATCCCATTCTTGGTTAAAACAAATCATTTTGAAAATTGTTTTCTGTTAATTGTTGAATATTCTGGATGATCTTAGTGAAGCATTGTCTATAAAAAACTGGTGATAATGACCCATGCAGCATTGATGATGTCAGCTTGTCTTTCTTTTTTACACAACATTGCAAAGTCAAAATGTAATAATTAAGGTTCAGGATGAAAAACAAATGACACTTACTGTTTTGACTTCAGTGTAAGCCTCCAAACCATATTCTCCCAGTTCACGACCATTGCCAGACATCTGGTACCCACCAAATGGTGCTGAGGCATCAAATACATCGTAGCAGTTTACCCTGTTGCAGCAAATACATATAAAAGTGTTAAATTATTTTAAGTATTTTGTTCCACACTGAAAATGTGCAGCCACCGCCATCTTTTGTGTTTGATTTTGCTTCAGTTAGCATAATAAAATTTAACAAATAAAAGTTTGAATAAGGACAAATTTTAACACTATTAAAACTAAGTAACCCCTCATATTGCAGCTCACAATGAAAAGTAACAGACTTCAACTATTTCACTAATAACACAAATTAACAGGAGTCAAAGACATGAGCACAATTACTGATGAGCCTTAAACTGACCAGACAGTTCCAGCTCGCAGACTGTTGCTAAGGTAAATGGCTTTTTCCAAGTCTTTTGTGAAGACAGCTGCTGCCAAGCCATAGATAGTGTCGTGGGCTCGGGAAAGAAGACTCTCCATCCCTTTAAATTTCATAATCTGCATGACTGGCCCAAAAATCTGAAAATTGTTCACAACAGTGCGAGTAATCACAGCTCTACATTAAATCATACAGTCAACAAACCTTATATTTAACCTGGTAAAAAAAATTCAAAAAATGTTTATACTTCATGACATTACACAAATATGTTCAAGGATTTTAGCAAGAGCTTTCACAAGTGTAATTCAACACAAAGGAGTTTTGGCAAAATTAGCATTATCAGATATGCATACATACCCTCTGTGTATGGCAAAATGATCCTACCCTAAGTACTTGATAATGTTTTTGCAGGTTATAATCCTAGCTCAAGGTGTCTGTCAATAGAGTATATTTTGATAAATGGAGAGCTGAACTCACTTCTTCCTTTGCTATCCGCATGTTGTCCCAACATCTGCGAAGACAGTAGGCTGGATGTAGTACCCACGGTCACCATGCCTACTACCACCAGCCACAAGCTTAGCACCTTCTTTCTTCCCACTGTCTATTAAGGAAAGAATCTTTCGAAGTTGTTCAGCATCAACCTGCAGAGTGAAAAGATCCTTACAAGCACATCTGGATCACAGCTTACTCTTCTTGCAGTATACCTACAGAATACTAGAACATGTTTGAGTCAAGTGTTTCAGTGAAATATCCAGTAAGGCTTTGACTCACACTGACTAAAAGTTCAAAAATAATATAAATAAACAGATTGCTGTCATGCAACCCCCCAACACAAAAAATCAAAACAAAATAAAATAATAATAAAAAAAAATGCTGCTTTCTAGTAGACCTCTACAGATGATCCCAATAAAAGGAAAAACAATGCTCGTACCTGTGGCCCCTGTTCTACTCCTGTAAAGGGGTCTCCCACAGTTCGTTGCTTTGCTCGAGCTGCGCTGCGCTCTACAAACTCATCATAGATTTTCTCTTCCACAAATATTCTTGATCCTGCACAACAGCACTGGCCCTGGTTGAAAAACAGACCAAAGTGGGCCTGTTCAACTGCTTGTTCCACTGCAAAAATAACAAGAAATTATTTGTCTTCTGCACAAAAAAAATAATTTGTTTTGAAATGCAAGAACTGCAGTTGCTGGCTACTTTAGCAAAAACTATACAAGTATTTATATCTTACACAGACAAATATAGACAGGCAGACATGCATATATTACTCACAAAATGTTAAGGGTCAGATAGAAAACAAATCCCAAAATTTAAGCACAGTAAGTGTGACTGTTTGCACTTAACATTTTTGAATTCCATTGAGTATGAAGTGTGAAAAGAATTTCATATGTAAACCAATTCCATTCCAAGATTTGGGCAGTGAACTCCATTTCCACATCAGAAGGCCACAGGAATTGTCAGTGAACTTTGACACAAAATGTGTGGCCATTGTTTGCAGCTTTTCAGGATGTCCAAAACATGTACAATACAGACAAGTCAGGTGAAGATGACTATTTTAACTAAAGATTGCTACTACTGCTTATAAAACTCACTATCTGCATCTGAGAGAACAATGAAGAGGACTTTTGCCTCCCAGTTCCAGAGTCACACGCTTCAGGTTGCTGCTTGCAGCCATCTGGGCAACCAGATTTCCAATCTGCCAAGAATGTTATTACACCTCTTAGAAACCCTTTTCATGTTATAAAATCTGGACAACCACTTGCCCAATCTGTCATAAACATGTAAAATTCTAAAGTTCTTTACGCTCATTCTTATAAACATCTAAGCAGCTAGATGTCCAGTCTCTCACGAACAACACATGTGAAATTGTAAAACAGTTTGTTCACCCATCCTTACAATATTGTTTTACTCCTTGAAATATGTATGCATTCTTACATACTGTGCACTTCAAACAAAGGACAACACCTCATTACCTCTGTGGAGCCGGTGAAAGCCACTTTATCAACATTCATATGTTTTGCAATAGCTGCACCAGCAGTAGGACCAAAACCCGGAATGACATTGATCACACCAGGTGGGAAACCAGCCTGTTACACAAGCAAAAACAAAAACTTCTTATGTGGTCTTTTGGACTAAAAATTCTCTTAGTAGTATAAAAAATAATGTGGGAATCAATCTTGTCTTATAAAAAAAAATTCTTGGCATGTATGTTAAAACACTATTTATAAACTTTCAGTATTCCCACATGTAAGTCATGCAATTAGGTAAAAATGGATTAGACAAATGTCTTTAGCATGAAAAACATGATATCAAAGTGTTGTCACCTCACGAGCAAGGCTTGCAACATACAATCCTGTCAGTGGTGTCTGTTCTGCAAGCTTCATCACCACAGTATTGCCCATGGCAAGTGCAGGTCCAAACTTCCAAGCTTGCATCAAAAGAGGGAAGTTCCACTGCAGAAGAAAAAGCCTACATCTTTAGAATTGACTTTTAGAATGTTACAAATGATAACTTAACATAAGAACAATAAGAGAGAATATCAAGGTTAGCTGCACTTTGTCTTCCTGTAAAACTAAGATTTAAAAGTGTTCATATATACAAGGTTTTGGATAACTGCTATCAAAACATTTTAAATGAATCCAAATTCTCTTAATGAAAAAATTGCTAACAGAACTATGATTACGTATAGACATGGACAGAATTGAAAAAGAAATCATGTGTCTTGAATGATAAATTCTCCAAAATCTACATTTAAACAAACCAGTTTCTGCTGTGTTTCAAGGAGTCTTTCAAACCTGTCTTCCCACAGAAAAATGCAAGACTACTGTGTTCTTCAAAATTCTTCTAGCAGAGGGTATCTATTTTTTTTCTAAACATTTGCTGAAGACCACAGAGCTGAGAAAAAACTGTGGCTGTCTTGTGCACACCACAATACACAATGTTTTTGATGTAGGCAAGACACCTCGAGAGACATACCTATGTGTATATTGATATAGTTCAAGATGCATCTCAGATACGTACAGGTATGATCTGTCCACAAACACCAACTGGTTCATGTCTTGTGTAGGAGAAGTAATCACCATCTGTAAACATCACATTAAACGGAGCCATTAATTAGACTGTGGACATGGTCAGTATTTGTACAAAACAATTCCACTCACTACAGTCTCTCAAGTCTGGACATAAATCAACCTCTGTGGCATACCATCATTCCAACAGTATACCTTAGACCATCGTTCCTTTGTGTCAGATAAAATCAATTTGGCTGTAAACCTATTAGAGTACCACAATGACTGACAATTCACTCCATAGACCTATAGCTAATAATTGACATTCCTAGCTTTTATTTCCAATATGCTTTAAAATCCAGCACAAAATAAAATGACTTAGATAACTTTGTGAATAATTTATCAAAATACACATCCTACTTACCAACATCAAGAGTTTTGCCAGAGTTCTTCCCAGCCCAACCAGCATAGTATCTAATGAAGAAAAGAATTACACATAATGTAAAAAAATAAGGCTGAGAACACATACCAAGCCAAGCCAACATTTCCTAACCCTTTGAAAAAAGAAAAAAAAAGCCCTCATGCAAAGACTAGAATATTAACAATGTAGACTGGGTGAAACAGGACACCAGCTATATTTCCTGATCATGAGGGTTTCACTATAAATGGTCAAGTGCACAGCGGATATAAAATCTGACACTAGTTGTTATTAGTGAAAGAAAGGTTGTTAAAATTAAATAAAGTGTCTTGGGCATTTTAATGTGATGTTATAATAATGGGAATAAAAGGGATGATCAGATGCAACCATACAACTATGAGCTTATTAATATATATCTATTAATATATATTTGCAGAATCAATTTTTTTAAATAAAGTCAATACCAAGCTGAATTTTGTACATGAAAAAGACACTATTATACCTGAATACTATAGCTGAGTTAAATTCTAATGACTTACCTGTAGCACTTGATGACAAGGTTAAGATCAGCTTCGAAACACATCCTATAGACTTTTCCACTGTCTAATGTTTCCAGTGACTGCAGCACACCAGAAAAAGATTCATGAACTTAGTGTTGTAAAGCCTGCAATTTTCTTTTTTTTTTGGAGAGGGAAGCCAAGAGGACATGCAGCTCAAAATTAAATTATCGCAGCATTATTTCTATTAAAGAATCTACACAAACAACAGTAGTTCAAAAAGAAAATGCTTTCATTCAAATTTTATACCTGAAATTCTGACATTCAATGAGCATGATGCATTCAATTCATGAAGTAGATAGTCTACAGCATTGCTACACAGAACTACATCCAAAGATTTTCCTGCACTAAAGATGTCATGTTTAATTTTTTTTCTGAGCGCTTCTGTCTAGATTTTTTACTGAAAACATTTAAATGTATTATTGGATAAAGACAGTTCACACTGAAAGCCTCATTTGATAAATTTTAAATAAAAAAAAAATGCAATAAAATTATTATATTAAATTATACTAAAAAAGTATACATTAAGAAAAGTAAAGTTGAATTTGATATAAAGAGCTATTTTTTTTTTACACACACACACATGCACAATCTGCTTTAGTCTTCATCAATCTGATGAAACAGATTTGAAACCTACAGCCAGATACTGCTTGTCTCTCTCAATCAAATCAGCCAGTCTGTTTAACAGCCTCCCACGTTCGGAACCATCCATCCGGCGCCATGGTGATCCAAGACGGAAAGCTTCTCTTGCTGCAGCAACTGCACGATCCACGTCAGCCTGCCGGAACACAAACATCCACTAAAGATGATATTTATACCTTTTAAGCCATGCCAAGACACAATATGACAAAGAAGAATAGACTGAAAAAGAAAACATGTTTAACTATTAGGTAAGTTGCAACTTCTGTTGGATGTATGGATGGACTGATGATTGAGTGGCTTGATACCAACCTTGTCTCCTTCTGCTACTTGTGTGATGACCTCCTCAGTGCGGGGATCAATGGTGGGAAAAGTCTTGCCACTGACTGCATCCACAAATTCATTGTTGATAAAGCACTGAAACAAAGATTAAGATAAGGTTGCTTTTATTAGTAATATAAATGACAGATTTGTATAGCACATACTCACATTCATAAGAAAATGTTCTTAGAGCTTAAAACAAGAATGAAAACACAAAGAGGAACCAAATAACAATATGATGATTCTGCAGAGGAAGATGAGCAGGGAAGTAGCAATAAGCGGAAAAGGGAAGAGGGTGTGTGTGAAAAAGGACTAGCATTGTGTTAGGAGTAATGCTCAAGGAAGAAGTGCATTTTCAGTGCATATTTCAAGGATTTAATTGTAAGTAGGTGGTGGATATGAAGAGGGAGAGAGTTCCATTGTTTTGCTGCACAGTAACTAAAAAATCCTGTGACCACATGTATAAGTTGTTCTGGTGACAGGAATAGCCAGGAGATGGTCGACAGACAAAAAGTGTAGTTGTCTGGCTGGGACAAGAGACTTTCAGAGAAACAGAGCAGGTTCCAGCAAAAAATTAAAATACAGCACAGACAGTTTGTACTAGATGCGAGAGAAGATGGGGAGCCAGTGCAGAAAATGAAGGAGAGAAGTGACATTGTCTCATTTCCTGCTCTAAGCACCAGACTTGCAGTGAAGTTCTGGAGTTTATGGATGAGGTATGAGGGGCAGCCTGTGAGCAGATTTCTCCACACGCACTTAAACACTTAAGCACCAATTTAACATGTATACACACTTATAAGTGTGTATGAAAATGTGCATGCAAATATGAACACACATGTACTCTGCAATATTGTTGTATGTAAACAAGTTCACAACTTCTTTCCAGCCTGATCTAAATTTTAATTCAAATACACAACAACAGCTAACAATCACACCTACAGTTTCATGATTCTTGTACTCAATTATCAATGCCTTAACAGAAGCTGCTATTTAAAAATCTGGATTTCATTTGTGCTTCCCCTGAGGTTAGAAATGGCTTGACGCTTCTCCAGAAGTCTGGAGTACATCTCTTATACATGTCAGACTTGTTTACAGCTGGAGTAAGCACTTGAGTATAAACACTATTAATTTTGTGTGTGCGCGCCTGTGTGTGTCTCAAGTCTGCTCAACTGCACATAGCTCTGCTCCAATGTAATTCTTCTGTACTGAAAGTTTGGCCTTTACTAGCTCTCATTCTTGCTCTTCTCAGTTCTTAGTGAAGTTAGTTTGATGTCCTGCAGAAATTGGTATTTTTGAGCAAAGAAACTGAGCAAAAAATAAAACAGTCTGACTGTCAAAGTCATAAATTGTATGGCTGATGGTAGAAACTCTAAAGTAGATGACCAATTGAATAAGACAAGTAGACATTAGATATTTGTTAAATGTGTGATTCTCTCTCTTTCTTTCCACAAGTGTGCTTGTACCTCCTGGTAAGGACACCATAACCTGAGCATGATATTTTGAATGCAGCCTTGACCTCAACTCTGATAGCCAGCAACTAGGCCAGCAAATTGAGGCCTCATCTGCTGCTTAGCGCCCAGCTCATATTTCCCCTTGGACATTATCACTACACACTCTTCATATCCTTCACATTCATCAAGATGCAAAAGTGGGACTAACTAAAAGTTTTTTCTTTTAGGACAACAAACTTTTAGTCAGTTCTGTTCAGCCATTTGCATCTCCAATACATCCATAAAATTAATCAGATTTCAAAGCATGAATTTCTGTGTAGTTTTAAGTATGGACAAAAGAGATGCAAACAGTTGTACAATTATCCCTAAAATATCTGCGTTAGCTTATATGCAGTGGCATCAAATGAATAAAACAGGTCTAGGCAAGATAAAGATTGTTAACTTCAATGCTAGTCCAAAAAAAATAAATAAATAAATAAACACCTATACATCCATACATGAAAAAATATACACATGCACAGTTATAATGGCACAAAGACAAAAAGATAGGAGAATCTACTGACAACATGAAGGCATGCACACAGCACACAACATACTGTAGAAGTGAGCTGTTGCTAGGAGGTGGGTAGAAGGCATTCATGTTTGTCTAGTGAGCTAGAAATTTATGCTTAAGATAACTTAACAGGGGAAAACCCCTTACACTACAACCCGGAAAACAGTGATAAGCAGCAATGTTAGTCATGTTAGCCACAATGATAGCCCCCAAAATGCTTCATATCAAGATAAATGTGCAATAAGACTTGTTTAAAAGGAAGATTCAGTTATTAAACAGTTTCACACAACAGTCGACTGTATTATTTTGGTCAACATAAACATGGTATCATATCAAACATCAAAGTTGGTAATTATTGTAACATTCATGGGATGTAGGCTGTACATTTTGTGGACAATAATTCTTTGGGCTCAAAAGTATTCACAGATACTTTGACAACAGGATATACTGAATTTAAAAAATGTCTAGGATGTTTGTCACTCATGTTTACAGTTCCTTGATCACTGCATTTTATGCAGTGTCATTCATGCAAATGATGTTTAGACAGTAAACATTTAAACTCTCTCTCAAACACATGCAGGTTCTGCCTCTGGTCCGAGCAGCCTACTTTTATGTAAAAATGAATGCACAGATACATTTGTTCACACACACACAGAGAATCAACTCACAGATGCCGTTGGACATTCGATTTACATATCTTCCTGCTATAGATATACACAGGTATACATATCAAAGTTACCTTTGCGAACTTGATGTCAGGGTTGGTGATGGGCTGGGGAACTGCAGCAGCCGACATCCACCTGTACTCATGGCGGAGCACAGCTCGAGCACATGAAGCCAGCTGTCCCCGCAGTAACGACGCCATCGCGGTTTGAGCAACGACACTATAGGCGATAACGGATGTTTATTAGAACAAGCACAGACACACGCACAGCCACGTACACAAGCTCCACTGGGTCTCCGCTGATTTACCGTCGGCGTCGTCTCTCAACCCCGGGCCAAACGTCAAAGGTCGACAGTTCGTGTGGAGCCTCGACTGCAGTCTGTGGTCTTCTATCAGCTGACAACTTCTCTCTCTTTTATATCAGCCTCGGGGTTCGCTTCTGTTATCAGCTACGACCCCTTCCTCCCCACCTGCTGTGGCCAATAGAAATGATCACCGACGGTGGGCAAGACCCTTGTGTGGTGTACAGAGCTCGCGTACTGCTTGCTTACATATCAGGGTTGGTCTTGTCATAGTATGACATACATATATTGTAATATATATATACCTGGTTCATGTCTCATTACCCACCCCAGGATTCTGCATCAAACGACGTTTTAGATAATTACATGTTTGTCTGACTAGTTGTTACAGTGTAGCAACAGCATGCATCCCTCAGAAGAAGCTGAGTGTACCGGACACAGGAATTACACATTTAGGACGATTTGCTTCTAATTTATACTTAATTAATTCGTCACATACACAGACAATAGTCATACGATTTCTATACCTGACAGATTTTGCCAACTGTGAATTGTGTTGGACATCAGCCCCTTCCCGACGTCACGTTGGCCGACAGATGCCCCTTAACCCCCCGATGCCCCTTAACCTTCCGAGGATTCGACTACTGTATACGAGAGATAAAAGAACCACTTGTGTCCCTTGTTCCAATTCACGTGAAATATTAATTGCATACATAATAGGCCATGGTGAAATGTGGTGCCCCATAACAGCAACAACTCTCATTTATTATTTCCACTGAGCTGCAAGTAAACCCTTGAGTGACAATTAAACTCCTCGACCCCTTCTATGCCGACCGTGCAAGGAGAGTGAAAGGGTTGTGTATATATGTCAGTCCGCACTCACTCGAGGCTGCGGTAGGAAATGTTTGTTCAAGCGTAACAGAAAAAATGTTTTGAATACTTTTACCCACTTCAAGCAGATCGAGTGTTACCGACTTAACTTCTGTCCTTTTTTAACCTCACGAGGTAGCCTTGTAGTTTAACTCCCATTCTCTATCTCTGGTGTGTCCACCACGCGAAGATAACGCAGCCTTATATAAGCGGTCTTTAAATTTTCCATATTTATAAATTATCCAAGACTCCCTGTATAAACTTGTATTAGCAGTTGTCTCTTTATAAATGTTCATGGGTTATTCCTAGTGTACGCCGACTAGGGGCAGGGGGGCGTTTTTAGCTGCCTTACAAAATATCTCTTCTCCTCTTTAGTAGTAGTAGCAATAGTTGCTCAACGTGCTGCTACATGCAAAAATAATTTTCTTCTACCTTTATTCCACAGAAAAATGCTGACAAGCTTGGCAGAGAATGTCATCGTTTCTCTCGTTGTCATTCTCTTTAACTGTATCTTTGTGTCATTGTTGAAGTGATGCGATGATAGGAACCTCACCCAAGGTTTTCTGGATAAACTCCTTATCAAAGGTTACTCAGGAAAAATTGAATGAAGTGTGGCCGGACGATATATGGCAGAGACCTGTAAGTGGCTGTATACAAGACAGATAGATAACCACAATCTCTGACTTTTCCACCATATACACTTCACTCTCCTGCACTTCTCAAGCTCGTGCAAGGTTCGTGTCTATCGTTTGTGCACGTGAATCAGCAATTTAACAGACGATCGAGAGATCCCTGACTAGTATAAATACTCACCATGTTAGCTCGGATTAAACACGGAGAGGGAGAGAAAACCAGTATACCTTCACTTTTGCTTGAAAATATGTGGCAGGTTCCAGCTGGCTGAGCAGTTTTCTTTCCCCTCCCACCTGTCGTGCTTCTCTCTACAGAACCTTGTTTACCGGATAGTGTACAGATATATGTATATATACACACATGGCTGGTCGTGACAGTTCTATGGCAGGTTCTGACAGCCTACTAATCCTTGAGCACAGAAAGGACTCTGTATTAATTGCCGACAGGTATCTGATCCCGCTTGACAACTGGTGTCGAATCTCGCATCTCTTCCCACTGTGCTATAGCAGAACCTCTCCGGCCATTACCCTTTCTTCTTCTATTATTATTAATCATTATCATTATTAAGTTTTACAGGTTGCCCACAACTTGAAAAGTGCCTTGCACTCTTATTTATTCAAGGCAGTATCAGATATTAGACTCAAAGTTTGAAGTGAGTGGTACACTTATGCATGTGCCATTGTGTGAGGACATCTTTGCATTGCACGCACCTGTCACTACGATTCAGAAAACAATCTTTCTCGCAGTTGTGTGTTTAATGAGCAGTCTTTGAATGAAACTTGGGTCTTTAAATTTGTCCAAGACCCGTTAAACTCGGTATGGAGGCACACGATGAGACACGGCCAAAGACGAGTACAAATTTTGTAGTGGACCAGTGTCTTTCGCGAACTCTAATGAAGTAAAATGTAAAATTCCGGACGAGAGGGAAGAAGAGAATCGAAGTGGATGCATACAGGATATCTCTCTGCCTCGCAATGGTATAGCTCCTACTTGTGTCGCCAAGATGCAAGTAGGTAAAAATATCTCGAGACTAATAATTATTACACAGACAACCTGCTTGATTGACAGTCTGTCCGTGTTGCACGCGGTTTCTCTGATCGCAAGCTACAGTTTCTACCAAAATGGTCGCTGTCTGGGAAAAGTCTGGCATCAATTAACATCTTACAGATCTTCCCCTTCCTACACGGCTTCTCATGCAGCCCCAGTCTTAGTTTCGCCCAGCACACCTTCACGAAGATAAATATTTTAAGTCTAAACAAGTTTGCAACAACATGACCGATTCCAGCTGGTGAATAAAAATCAAGTGAAAACCAGTTTCACCTACGTATATATATATAGTATGTGTGCCATGGTGGTGGTAAAAATCTGCAATGACGATATACTAGAAATACCACATGAAGCACACACACACACAATAATAATCAGCATAATCAGACAGTCATTAAGTAATAAGGGAGATAAGACAAGATCGACAAACTACACAAATTACATGAAATGTATGCCAAAAGATCTTTATTGAGTGACAGATTTCAACAAAGTGGTTTGCAATGACATTGTATGTAGTGTCCATAAAACAAATAAAATAAATATCCTCCATAGAAACACAAATTATGCACACACAAAATAAATAAATAAAATTCAAACGCAGAACACTCCAATGCCCATACGTTAAGAAACTTGCAAATACATGCCCCTTGGTGCCGTCCAATATTATTTCCCACTAGTCCTACTTTGTTTAAATACTTTGGTAAAAACAACATAAACACAAACGAAAAACATTGCATGATTCTCTCCATTTATCTCACACAAGCTGGCACTAACACTCATGCGCACACAACCATGCATCTATATACTTTGTGTGCCCACAAATACATATAAAAACCTCTAGACAAATTTAACAGCCACAAACTTGGCTGTTGTTAAAACAAGTTCTAAGGGATCATCCTTACCAAATAAACACTTATATGACTATTTCCATGCAAACACAACATAAATTATGTTCATTTTAATTGTGATACAATGCAATCCACTTATGTATGTGTCATCTGGACCAAAAAAAAAAAAAAAAAAGAAATGTAGACTTCAGCACAGTATACCTAAATGTATCATGTTTTGCATCATGTTTATAAGTGGAATGCTCTGCACATGTTTATCTTGTGCATTAGGAATGTCAAAAGATCAGCAGCCGAGAGCAATTCTTTGTCATCTAATCTTATCCCCAAAGCCTCCACACCCAAACACAAATTCACCACTACAAATGTTACAAGAGTAACTTAGAATTGAGCCAAAAAATTAAAACAAATGAGAGCATGGAAACTTGACTGAGAAAACTCTGGACCTGGGTTGGGGTGCAGGAACATGATATCCTTTCTGTACACACATGAGATTACAAATTTCAGTCTCAATGGGCTGTGTGGATGTTTGAAGATATGAACAAAACACAAATGGTTATGGAAGCCTGACTAGGTCATGTGTTACCGCTTGCAACATTAACTCTGAATGAATCATTCCCCACTGCCATTTGCAGTTGTCACAATAAATATAAGCATCTTTGCAGAGGCCAGGAAATGCAAGTAAATGATGTGGTTTGACAAAGATATTATTTCATTAGTCATTAAAAAATAATCCCTTTCTTCTGTTATTAGACAATTTCATTTGATCCATGTATCTTAAAATGCAGTCAGCTCATTCAGAAAATCAATGTTCAATCAAGCAACAACACACTAGCAGAAAGCAAGAACCCAAAAGATAGAAATCTCCATGGATGTTGTTATGTAATTCATACAGAGATCTGAAGCAACACTTTTATCACAGGTGCTTTATTTTTAAATAAGAAATAAGCTTGGATCTATAACTAAATAGTGGAGAATGCTTTTAGGTGACAAAATTTGTCTGAAGGAGTCTGGTTTCCTTCCAGACCATCATAATTTAGCTAAATGTATTTTGATAAGTGCATTGTACATGTGGCTTAGTACAGAGAAATTATAAAATGTTGATCATACCAATTTTTCTTTTACAAGAGAGTTCCTTTACAAAATGTTAGATTTAGTTCTGCTTCTTCTTGCTCTTCTAATGCTCAAATAATGAACATTCTCACAACACATCAGCTGGTTTTAGTCATGGCGTACAGATACCTCTGCTTTTTTTTCCCTTTTCAAAGGTTTATGAGCAGAATAAGAAACAAAAAAATCCATGTGAAAATCCTATCGCACAAGGAACCAATGTGGCAGCACAAATTAGCTAGATCCCACATCACTGAAACAGCATGCCCTCATCATCAGAGTCCTGCTGTGCCTCAGTGTTACGTACAAGCATGTAGTTGTCCATGTCGATGGAGCGACAGTGGTTGATGGCATAGCGCAGTCTATCAGCCATAACCTCACAACTGCTGTACATGGGTAGTCGCAGCTGGAAGAAGCAGGTCTGGGAGGTGGGCAAAGAATCCAGCCCCTGAGAGAAATACAAAGGAAAAAAAGACCCCACGTTTTGTCATCACAATTGCATGTCTAGTATTTTTATGATACTACAATAGTGTGTGCATAATTTAAATAAAAATAAACTTAAGCAATGAAGCATATTAATAAAAGTTAGACCCAAGTTGGAATCGAAACTCACTCTGTCAGAGGTCATGATCTGGAAACGCTGTGTGATGTCAGCAGGGTTGCTAGGAAGGCGGGTGCGGCCTGAGATAAAGCGAAGAAACTGGATGCGCTCTTCATTAGTGAACTCTTCAAGAATGGTCCAGAACCACTTGATAAGGATGTGGTTTTCATCCAACCCTCGATACCTTATAGTAAAATCAAAATTACACAGATGCAGATGCTCTGAAAGAGCATGAAAGAAAACAAGGATGTAAAACACAGCATAAAACAATTTCGCAACATGCAAGAGCAAGAATGTAAGAAAAATACAGATTTCGAGAAATATTTGTGGCTTAAATTTAAACCAGAACCATTTTATTTGATGCAGGTACCTCCATGTGGCAGATAAAACAGTTCTTTGTTCAATACAAAGATTGCTCTCAGAAGCTCTCAAATGTACCTGACAACTTTGTGAAGAATCTCGATGGAAACCTCAGCTGTGCCACAGACCATCTGCTCCAGGGACTGGGCCGTCAAGAGAGTGAGGAGGGGAACAGGCACAATCCAGGACATGCCCTCTCTTATCCAAGTCACCTGTCAGTATTCCAGGTAATTAACACAGCAATCTATACTCATGATATACCCATCCTTTCTCACCTTTTAACCTCCAATAATGATTGCCGTTGTTGAAATACATTATAAGGTATACTGTTTAAAAAGAAAAGGGAGAACTGCTTCACCACACGCTCATGGGAGGAACAGAAATGTAAATAGAATATACACAACATGCCTTACATATGTTATAAAGAATACCATGTGCATGGCATACATCTTTACAATGACTGCTGAAATCTTGCAAGGGTGATGCATTACTGGTATGATCATGCGGTTTGAAATGTTTTTTAACACAATGTGCCCAGTGTACTGTATAAAAGGAGGTCTCTATACTCGAGTTTATATCATGTTCACTGCTGTGGATATCTGGGTTTAGATTCATCAAGATCACGGCTCACACTTGTACAATGCAACCTCTTTTGTGATAAGAATACTTGAACTTTTTCAATCATTCTCATGATAACATTTGAGCATTTGACATTTTATTTGACACAAAACTTTGTCAGACAATAACAAACCTGTTTATCCCACTCGTGCAGACGGTAGTGAAGAACGCAGTCAACATACTGCATGCGGTTGTTAAAGTGCAAGGGAATGTTTTTGCCTCCGGGAACCACAGTTACCATCTGACCCGCAGAGGATTGACCCTCAAAGCAGTCGATTGGAATGAACTAGTAAATAAACAAAACTTATATGTCCAGTTTCTACATACTTTTAAAGCATAAAGATAAGAATGAAGAATGAAAAGTGTTAGCTAAAACTTGATGTAAAGTTGCCTTCCTTTCAGGTTAGTTTATTCCTTGTTGCTCCTTCAAGGAGCATAGGGCTGCTTCCTTTCAGGTGGTCGATAGCAAATGATATACAAATGCATTTTCCCAGCTTTATGAGTCTACACATGCACACTAGACTGACATTTTCATTTTTTTGACTGGAGTGAAATAAATGACCATGAGTGAGCAAGAAATCTACGAGTGATTGTGGTAAAACAGGCAAATCAAATGTGGGTAGATGTCCTGACCTCATGAAAATTTGTTTCATTGATGCCATTTTCATGCAGGCTCTTGATTCCTCGCAGGCTCTGTATGTATATGTGATCAACCTGAAATGCATACCAGCCACACAGTAATAATCTAACTTGCCACTTAACTCTTTTACTAAAGAACTGAAACTTTATCCAGTTCTCATAAAAACAAAAGAAAGAACATTAACACATATTGCTGCATCTATCTTGCTCTGCTCTTAAATTCAATTAAAAGGAATTTCAACAAACTAACCATAATTTATTTCTTACAATGTGTTTGACATCATTATTTTTTTATTTCAAAAGAAGCTTCAGGAAAGCTGCCTTCAACTCACTTCTTCCAAGTCTTCAACTCTGAGTTCCATTCCAGCCACAAGCTTCCACACACAAGGTGCCAGGTGAAGATCAAGAGGCTTCTTCGTACGAATGGAAACACCAAACAAGATTCCTAGGAACTTCCAGAGGGCAACACTGTCCTCTGATATCATTCCTGGGTTGAGTAAAAACCTGTATGGAACAGATGATCATATCAGATCCCTTATTTATAATTAGTAACCTATCATCAATTTTGATGAAAATGGTTATAAAATTTATGCTACATTTTGATGGAAGGTGAGACAACCTGAAGAATAATGCATAAATAAACAAGGCAAAGTAACTAAAAGAGCAGTTATGATCTTGGGAGGAAAAAGAATAAATTTGCAAAATGATACTCGAAGAATGACTGTGTTTTCTTTTTTTTATTACAAAAGTTACTGTTTAACAAAATATAACAGATGCCCCTAATACCGAATATTTGTAATGTGCAGCACCACGATCAAGACAGATCGCACTTGCTGCACAGACCAGTAATGATAAATGAACAGATAGTGGAGGGTGAGGTATGTACAGGCACAGAACATAAAGCAATGAATAAAGGTTTGAAGGTATAAAGAATACTGTAAACATGACTCCTATGAGTTCAAATCACCAACTTGACCTTGTTGTGTTTCTGAGTTTAAATCAAAATTCTTAATTGGAATTACTGCTGCTGTTATTGTTTTGGAGAGCTTCAGTAAGTTTTGGTCAAACATGACTGCAACCAGGCAGATGTAGAAGGTGCCTTTCCTTCCAGCAGCCATAAAGCTATAAATATTTCTTTACTCCAAGAGGACATGATATAATGTTTTTTGTTGGAAAAGTTTTCAAGAATGTGTTAAGCTCACCAAGAAAATGACCATGCCACTTTGACAATGAATGTTAAACATGCAGCAAAGCACTGCCAAGTGCCATCTGAGGTTCTTACCTATCTCGGTTATTTCCAGATTCATTTTTAGAATTAGGTGTTTGAATCAGCAGTGGAACTGCTCCTGACTCCAGTTCCTGAAAACAAACGCAGACACTGCTTGGTAAGTAAAATACACAAGTTATAAAGCAGACATGTTTGATACTTTAGGACAGGGATGCCCAACCTACGCCCGCGGAACTTCTGCCCACAGTGCAGGAAATCGACATGTTAGTAATAAAAAAAGACATAAAAAAACGGAAAAAAAATATGGAAGAAGTATTTATCCCTACGAAGGGGCGTCTCTCAATCTTTTTTTTTCGATGGACGAACATTTCGATTCAGTGTCTCTACGATGCAGCCGGACATTCAGAAGTTGGTTTCGGGTAAACAACTTCAAATATCCCACTAATTACTAGTTTACAGGGCTGGCTGCTTGCCGTAATATAGCCTTAGTTGCTGACACGGCGTTAAACACCAATTACCCCCCCCCCCCACTAATTACTACATAACTTAATGGTAAGTACAACTTGTTTCTAATAAAAATGATATCTGCTCTATTTTTTTGTTGTTGTATTTTTGCAGTGAAGCGGCCCGTGACACGCATGTCGGATATGTGTATGGCCCGAAAAAGTTTGGGCATCACTGCTTTAGGATATTGCGGAATCAAGTAGAGTGACTGCTAGCCACAACAGGAAAAATAAAAATGACTCATGAGGAAGTTGCTGGACAAACTGACCATGAATTACAGACATAAAAACAGTTTTTGTCTAGAAGTGACAACAGACCATTTGAAAAACCCCTACCTGGCACATTTCTGTAATGGTATCATCAAATACACCTCCGGCATCGTCAGCCCCTTCCCCAACAAGTTTGACCTTCCAGGCTCTGGCTGGTAGCCTCAGGTCCTCTGCTTTGAGTTGCACCACTTGCTGAGCAATCTGCATGTACACTGGCAAACATTTCTTCCCTCTGCCAAAGATACATGGTAGACATGCAAAATATTTTTCATTAAATAAAGTAACAAGTGATCTGCACAGCCACAAAAGCACAGCCACCAAAAACACAAATGATATCAATTTTAATATCCTCTAGACATTACTAAAGAATACGGAACAATCTCACTACCTCTGAGAAATCAGAAATCTGATAATTTTCTTATCACCATCCTTGCCTTAAAAACAAAACCCCAAACACAAGCCAAAAATGACCCACAAAAGAAGGACAATAGTTCCTCAAATTCAGGTTTCAAAGCAGGTCATCCCAAATGGCTTTAGCTGAAATATATGCTGACCAAAGGTTTCTGCTACACCAGTAAACAAATAATTGAATTTTCAAGGACAATATCATCTTTGGCTAAGAGTCCGCAGGTTTACCTTGTTGAAAGGCGCCGAACAGTAATCTGTGGTCCACAGTTCTTGCCCTGCACCATGGTCTTACCAATGGAGCGCACCATGGGTAGTGTGTACACCCGAGGAGAGAGAATGCCCCTCAGTTGGCCATCACGCAAACCTGATATGCCTCCTTCAGCACAACTGCTCTCCTAAACATAGATCAGTTAGAGGATAGGCATCTTTACTGTGTTTCATTTCTCCACTCCCACCCTTTTTTTTAAAGGAAAAAACCCCACTTCACTACACAGTGTTATGTTGTAAGATTTTTGTTCCACGAGCCTGTCCTTTTTAACTATAGTACTAGGGGCAGTCTAATAAAATATAGTGGATGCTGGGCAAATGCAAGTCTGGTGTCGGCTACATTTCATATCACTGCTCTTTATATATTTTCAAGCAACTTAATGATATAAGCTACAAGACGTCCGATTCCATTTTGACTGTGAGTTATCTCCCTTGAAAGAGATTGACAAAAGCAACACAACCTCAAGTGCACCATCTCAACTAGTTTTTATATAAACATTATGAATTAATATTTTTAAAACTGAAGGAATGCAAATAAGTTGCCAAATAAGTTTTGCAATATCTACAGGATGTATTCATCAGGATGTATATTTCATACAAGTGGATAGTCAGTTTGGTTCCTGTGCATTGCAGAAAATCTTTCCCCAGCTGTCAGGAATGGGTACCTGACTCTACAGAGGGTTGGCAAAGATAAGACAGCAAAGAGAGATCACTGCTTTCACAAAAAGGTGACCCTGAGAAAAGCCTGGCTTTGAAAATGTCTTAATCTTCAAATCATGACATTTTCTAGCATATGCACAACCATGACTTCACAAACCTCAGAAAAGGCATGTGCTTGTGCATAAACTCTCTCTCACTATGTGGATTTGCATCCTAACCTTTCCAGGCAGAAGATTTAGCAGTCGCCAAGATGAGTATATCAAGTCTGAGAAATGATGCAGGACAGCCAGGCGACTTTTGAGTAGGTCCAGTGGACAGACTTGTAATGCTGCGAACTGCGGTGGCACAGACATAGGTGTGCCTAGCTGCAGAGGCAGTGGGGAGCCAGGTATGCGTTGTGGGGGAGGAGGGGAAGTCCAAGCTGCACTGTGGGTTCTGCCAGCAGAGATCTGTCAAAGGCATGCAAGATTTTCAGTCATCTCTTCTTGCCCAACAAAATCAGTTGATAACATTTTTCCTGGGATTTTCTGTGACAGCTTCATGGGACATGAATAAAGATAAATCCTGAATTGTCATGAAACATAATCCATCTGTGAAAGTTTTCTAGCTTAATGATTTGGCAAAAAGTGCATGTGTTTGTAGGCAATAACCAGTCTCCATCATTTCACAATGCAGCATTTTCAATTTAAAATTATTTATTTGTACCGACAACCCATGACAAATTTTGAAGGGTCTAATAATAATAATAAAAAAGTTAATTTGTATAGCACTTTATACAACCATCAAAGGCAGGCTCAAAGTGCTTTACAAAAAAAAAAAACCCAAAACACACACACACAGAGAGACATTAATAATGAAGGTTGATATAAAAAAAAAAAAAAAAAAAAGATTTTTGTGTGTCCACGTAGTTAAATAATGACATCAGTACATATGTGGTCTGTATCCTTGCTATTGCATGAAATCTTCCGTAAGTAAATAAACTTTTGCTTTAAAAAGTAGTTGAGAGTACCATGGTTTTTATAGAAGCTCATCTGTCAGTCTTTGGTGGAGTGGCTTAACTTTTGCAGACAGAAATATGATTCCATAATGACAACTCTTGTTAGAGCATCACGCTAACGGTCACAAACTAGTTTCCAAGAGATGCACAATGTTAGTCCATCAGACCTGCTTTTACTGTACAAGAAGCTTGTTGTGACAGATCACCATTAAAACTTTAGCAATTGTAGAAAAGGAATAAAGGACATTTTTTAATGTATATGCTCAAGCAAAAATGAATAACATAAAAGTAGCTTGTCTTGTTATAAGTTTTGGTCCTTAGCGCTTTTTTTATTAAACAGAATATTGTGAAAGGTTATCTGTGGGAGGCATGTTCAGATAGCTGACCTGGCGTACGCAGACAATGTTAAGCGCTGTCAATCGACAAGGTTCCTTAACAGGGGAGGTGGTGTGGCCGAGTCCAAGCTGTCCGTCACTGTTGTTACCCCATCCCCAGACCTCTCCTCCACTCCCTAAGGCCAGGGTGTGTTCAGCACCAATGCTTATGTCTTCAATGAAGTAGGCTGACAATTCTGGCACTTCCTGAGGTTTAGTGTGGTGAGGCGTCCCTGAATCAGGCTGGCCGATCAGCCGATCTACACAGATAAAGTAGGGTGACTGAAGGCATTTTAAAAATAATAAAATAGAAATTTGTTTGACAAACTAAACTTCTAAACTTGCCTAGGGAAACAGAAAAATTTAGTAAACAAAACATAAGGACATTAGGAAACATTCATATGGTCTACACAGACATGCCCATGGAACATTCAGACACATTTTCTAGACTGACACTTCACGTAATGTTCTCAGCTCTTCCTGTAACATACCTTGACCCCAGGTAAAAACACGACCATCCCTGGTCAAAGCGACAGTAAACTGTGTCCCACATCCCACTTTCCTAATGTTCATTCCTCGCAGTGCCTCTATGCGAGTAGGAACAGACTTCGGCGTGGTGTTACCAAGCCCAAGTTTGCCGTAGTCTCCATCGCCAAATGCCCAAACTGAGGTCCCATCAACCGAGATGCACACTGTGTGATTCAGCCCACAGGCTACCTGTGTCATTACAAATCAGACAAACCCATGGACACAGAGATATAAAAGCAAGAATTATTAACTCTTCCCATACATTTCAATTCCCCTGCGAATATGAATGTCTTCATAGCTATAGTTCAATTGCATTGATACACCCATGTACAAGTTAAAAAAAAAGGTTATTGTTAAGAACTTCAACTATCAGCCAAAATCATCTTTGTGATTGTTCTGCCATTTCATACATGAAAGATTTAAAAAAAAAAGGGCAATATGCATACAAAGCCAATCTGGTGGTGTTCTAGACTCATCACTCGCTCTGGAACCTTCTTATTGGCTGTGGAGCCATGGCCTAGTCTACCATAATCTCCATTCCCAAATGTAAATAGTTTGCCATCTGCAGTCACAACAGCACTGTGTTTGAAGCCACAGGCCACCTGCACAGTTTGCAAACAGAAACTTTATCCTTCATATCTTAACAATGTTAGAAGTCAGCTAGCCCAAACATCAACAAACCATTTAAAGCAAAAAGTCTGTGCTTGCAGCTACAAGATGGAGAAAAATAACACTAATGACAGCATGGTGATGAGGGTGCTTAAAGAAATGTTTAATATGTCATCAGCTATGTTAAAAATTTTGATCTAAATCATATTTTGCTTCTTTCTGCTCTTTATTCACGCTCACTTATTTTGCCAATAATTAAAATGCTCCTTTGCACAGCAAACTCATCAGTCTGGAAAGAAATGTGGGGGTTTATGTCAGAAGTGTCATCCACAAGACCACATCATGACCCAAGGAACATCATATAAATGCACCGTTACATAATGAAGACAATCTCACCTGGATGACTTCTTCTCCTTGAAGAGCTTCAATCTGCTTGGGACGTTTCTGTCGGTAGCAGTTACCATGGCCCAGTTTGCCATAGTCACCATCTCCCCAGCTGAATACCTCCCCACTCTCTGTCAGTGCCAAACTATGGCCATCTGAGCCTACTGATGTTGACACCTGTGTCACGATAAAGCCTGCACAAAGGAGAGACAACATTCTGTTCTGCATCTTAGATCTGCTTTGTTTATGTCAGATTTTTGGAGAATATCTTGTGAACTAATCTGTCATTGAATCTATCTGCGAAATTAAAAAATGGACTGTATTTCATATCTCGAAAATATTACGAGACTATCAGACCTACTTTTAACAAGAAAAGGAAGCCATATCCTAAAAATTACACACAAAAAGCTAATGCGGAAGATATAGGCTTATATAAAGAAAGGAAGACCTGCACTAAAATGCTATCAAAATACATTCTTCCATAAACTCATCATGCTAAAGTGCTAGCAGCAGCTAGCCATGCAGCAATAAAGAGAACAAGAGCAACATTTTTCGATCATGTATAATTTAAAACAAAAAAACTCAGTTGGTGCTAAGAAACTGCAAAACAGAACAAAATTATCTTTAATGGGAACCGACCCTGGAGACTTGTCACAACGGTAGGAGCATGAATGTCATCAGAGTTTCCTTGCCCCAGTCTGCCGTAGCTTCCTTCACCGCAGGCTAGCACGCTTCCATTAGCATGTACCAAGAAGGTGCAGTTCTGACCACAAACTACCTGTCACACGATTACAAGCACTGCCTACAGTTGCAAATGACCACTGCAGTTTGGTAACTGCATATGATGATGTCTAACGGTGTGCATTTCAAGAAAAGAACAGGCTTACACCCCCAGATTTTGATAATTAGCATCTTGTACCAAGCTTTACATAATCAATTGAAAGAAAAAAATCCATCACACCACATCTCTTAATTGTGAAGCCTTGTCTTTAGGCTTTGGAATTCTTACACCTGCTGTTTATTAGGAGTGGCACCAAGGCAATCTTTACTACAATCTTGACAATTATTTTCCACAGTCTACCATCACTAAATGCTTCACTAAGCATGAACATGTACAGAAAGTTGGTAGATATAACAAGCAGCAACCCAAGTTTTTTTCCCAAAGCTTCCCTCAATCCAGCACCTTACTCATGCAAATCATACCTGTTGTGAGTTAGAGAGTGAGGGGACTTTTATTGGCATCAGCGAGATACGACCGGCTTCACACATCTGGCCATGTCGTCCACTACCCCAGATGTAGGTTTCAGAGTGTCCCCCCAGTTGCCAATCTTCTGGACGCTGCACGGCCCATGTCATGATTTGAGCATCCATGGTCATATCCCACCTCTTGTTGTCCTGTGGGTAAGAGCAAACCTTTTTGTTTTGGTTTAAATGCAGCTCCATTTATCCTCCTCTGGTAAGCATAATCAGATACAACTGCTATGTACCCTGGCAATTATTATTTTTGCTAATTTCATAATCTTTTTGGTTAAATAAAACAAACAAAATTATGAAAGTTGAATGAATTTGTTAATGCCAAAGGTACTGATGAGAAGGATCTAATAGAAAGCTCCAGATCAAGCTCTTAGAATCTGATAGCAGTACATCTATTAAAAAGGCATTTACCAAAATTTGCCCCCTGAGTGCAAATGACTCTAAATGGCAGTACTTAGCAGTACATGGACTTACAAATGCTTCTTCGTGTAGCTGGTCCACAGAATTGTGGGCCAAGTATTTGAATGCTGCAGGAAAAGGATCCCGATTGAGCAATGATGCAGAAGCTTTGAGTGTGATGGAGAAAGACAACAGCCATTGCCACTCTGTCACTAGGCGCTCCAACCACAATGGACCTGCAAGAGGCAATGCATAAAGTACTGATCTGCCTACTCTTTAAGAGCAGATATCCAAGTCTTCATAAATAACTATGGATAGGATAGAAATATAGGCACCAACATACAAAGAAAGTCTTTTTCACAAAGAGAACTTTTCCTTCATTGTATCTACCATCAACTCTACCACAACCAGCCAAAAATCATCTCTTACCTGTGTCTTGTATATGATGAAGAGGCAGGGGAGAGAAACAGAGGGCTGTGTCAAGGCCAAGGCTGACCGCTAAGGATGCCAGACACTGCAGATACTGACTGTGGAGTAACTGGTCTCCTGACAATACGGTAGGCTGAAATAATAACAACTCATTACATTAGAAGATGGAAATGTTTGGCAAACCATGTAACAGAAGAATTTTCAAGACCTTTACCTTTTCATAAAGGAATTGTTCCTGAAGCATGGTGGGCAGGCGCTGAAGCAGTCCTCGGAAGCATGGTGCCTGGTGCAGTCCCACAATGCCCTGCTGTTTGAGATGCTTGCGTGCAATAGCCATAACTCGATTCTTGTTAAACATGTCTGGGCTATAACTCAGCAGGATGACATCCTGGGGCAGAGGGGTATACAAAAAATATACAATGATTAAAAAACACAAACCAAAAAATGACAAGTGGACAAGCACATCATATTAACCTGTTTACTGTCAAAACTGCAAGTGATCTATGTATCATACGGAAACAGAGAAAACTTACTTATTATGAAGACAATGCTAAAAGGCAAAGAATTCCATGACCTAGTAGCATTCAGGAGACTTCGTACTAATTTAATAATTTATAAATGATTTATTTATTGAGAAAGTACATTTTCAGAATCATTCAGTTTTATTTTAATGAACTTATGTTACTTTCGCATCATGCAAATATTTTCCTCAGCTGACCCAGCTCTTGAGTGAGCACCTGACCCCTAAAACCCTAAAGAGTTGGGGAGTGAAAGGCAGCAAAAGAAAGAAGATGGAGACATCATCACAAAAATAGCCACATGAACAGTACACTCTTACTCAGCTCCATAATGACAGAGTTGCAGATCTAGTGCTACTTTGTTTTTACAGGTATGTAAACAGTTTGAAATGTGTTCATTGCTTACCTTGGACCGGCTGAAGCAGGCAGCCATGGTACGGTCACAATACCAGGTCAGACTTCGTACACTTCCCGTGCCTGTGTATGTTTGAAGAAGACACCCATCCTGGGAATATAGAGGAAAAGATTCACACAATCAAAAAGTCATAATGTTTGTCTTCACAGGAAAATGTCCTGTACTAAGAATGAAAATCACTGCAAATAAAACATGTTAAGAATGTACATTAGAGAAGAAAAGATACCCCAACATCTTTTTGCTTTCTTTTCAATAACTATACTTCCTATGCAAACAGCTGACTGCTATTCATATAATAATTTAAATAATTAAAAAAAACACAATAATTTTTGTAAGATGGAAATTTGATCCTTCTCATCAGCACCTTTGGCATCAACAAATTTTTTCATAGAAACATGGTTTACACATAAACCATAAGAATTATTGTGGTCTTTGATGTCTGATAGCAGCAAGCATACGTGTGGGCAGCAACCCCCTTGATGATTTTTGCATTAGAATAAATTACATTCAGCAAGAAAAGAGCTCATGATTCATGAAATCAACTTAACAACTTTCACTGATCCTTGGTGGACAAGCAATCATAAAAACTTCAACTATAGTAGATTCACTATACTTCTTAAGCTTACCTGCAGTGACCAGACATTCAGCCAACCCTTCGCACAGCCAGATGCCAGAAGTAAGGCATTGGGACTGAAACTGAGGGATGTCAAGGACACGATATGTCCATTCAAAGTCAAAAGTAGTTTGCTTCTGGATTTCTTGGACTTTTCTGTGCTTGCATCTTCTCTGAACTGGTCGCTATCAAATTCCTGAAGGAGAAAAGTCCTGTAGATTACTCACAATTGGAGTCAAAACTATTGAACTCATACAAGAAACATCAGAATCGAGACAGCAGGTCTACGAATGTGATGGCACTGTATTAGATTTATCATGAACTTATATTACTGGACTGCTGGCAGACGATTTTTTCCTGTTAACTACTAAAATAAGGCATGACACGACAAAGCTTCCGGTTTAGTCACATTCTTTGTTTAGGCTCGCTGAGACTAACAGCAGAGAACTTCACAAGAGGCTAAGCCTCTTGGCAGACAGACAGTAATACATCTTTACACATCCATGGATTTATGTATGTTTGAATGGGTAAAAATTGAGAACCCAAAGAGTATACAAATGTCAAAAATTAAATTAAATTAAAAACATGATTTGAAACTATAAAAGGTATCGGAAAATAAACAGCTAAATTAAAAACATAAAAAAATTTTACCAACTCAAATATAGGCAGGCAGATGGTATGCGTAGGTATTGCACACATGAAAAGAGAAAAACTAAACACCTGTGATTCCATTGGCAAATGAGACTTGGCAAAAAAGTTCCTGGAATTGCTGCGAGGCTGTTCTACAGTCCACACACATATCTTCCCATTTTCACAGCCCCTGTCACCAGAAAATATAACATCAATCAATAATTGTCCCATAGTTCAGCAACAGTTAGCTGTAGAAATTAAAGCCTGTTAAAAAAAATTGATGAGGAATTTGCATAAGATGTGAAATATTATTTACACACCTTTACATGAATTTTCACAAGATGTATTTCACATTAATATTGGCACACAATCAAAATTCAGATCTTCTGTTTATTTCACAACTTTTTGTGAACAAGAATCAAGAAAATTATTGATCTCTAGAAAACTTTACCCTGCCAGCATGAGCCTTTTGTCCTCTCCTATTCCTTGCATGGCACACCATTCCAAAGCAGATACCACTGCTGAGTGCAACAAGTCTCCCACACACATCAGCCCCTCTCCTTTGTGTGACCAGATCCGAAGACAGGGATCCTTGTTAGCACAAGTGGCCAGTAGATGACCTGTGGGATCCCATTGTACTGAGATAATGGAGCTCTGGACAGTAAACAAGACAACAGCTGGTTAGAATGAATGTGAAAACTTTTGAAGATAGTAAAATGCTTAGGAGAAGAATCTCTCTCTTTCTCTTACCAGATGACATGAAGATACTATGTCTCGAGATCAGTCTTCAGCTAATGTATGTTCTAGTGGAGACTGACCAACTAAGGAAACATTTCTAATTGGTTTTAAAGCACAGACAAGATGATCATATATCTTGGTAATGGCCAAAATCCCTTCCCCCCCAAAAAAAAAAACCAAACTTAAGTTATCTTACCTTATGTGCCTCTACCTTTACTGGGTCTTCAAAGTCATTTTTGCTACAAAGTGCAAGTTCTCCATCACTGTAGCCCACTGCAAACCTGTGATCCTCATCATACCATGCCAGCTGTGTCACAGAGACTGGGGTGGAACAAAGTAGTACAGATTGGTACAAAACACATTAAATGTATTCAGAATGGTACAAAACACTTTACACTAGAAGCACAGACAAAGCTGAATGAACAATGCCTATCACCTGTGCATGCATGGTGCAGGGACAGCATCAACTTTTTAAAAATCCTGGGGATTCAAGTAAAACCATTACTTTATAAAGCTGATGCCTACTCTTTTATCCTCTGGAATTAAATTAAATTTCAGAAGATTAATTTCTATTCACCTGCACCACGTTGGGCTCTTATATGCAGTTTATGCATTTACGCTGAAGCAACACTTCTCACCATTCAGTCTGTAACAATGTGTCAGTTCCGATCGACGAAATGTAGAGGAGTCAATGACGTCAATGGCAGCCAAGGATCCGTCGAGGCGACCAACGAGAAGTGTTTCCACACACAGTCCAAGCCGGCCTTCCAAGCCACAGCGAGATAAGGGCCAGGCTAAAGCTGTAACCCAGTGGGGCTGAACATCCAAGTGACCTTTCCCTCCTACAATGACCAAGATATTTAGGTTGAATCTTTGTGAGAAATTTGTCTTCATGCAAAACTAGCCTTTGTACTTGCCTGTTAATTTGTTAATACTATGCTGCTACCTTCTTCAGCTTTGATATTATTATTGTCACCTTTGGTTCTATCACTTAAGCTTATTCACATGTCAGTGTAGTTAAATAGTGAAACACCCGCATTGTTGAAGTTCCTTCCTGGGCTGCCAGTTCAAGTTTAGCAGCACTAAGAAAGAAGGGGAAGATGGTTTCTGTCATACCACCCACTATATAGCTAACCTTGCTTAGTTGCTTATTCACTATCTGTCCCTCACTCTGCGACCCAGTTGCTCCCTCTTCTCTCTCTCTGTTGCTAGTTCATCCTCCCCCTTGTTCTCACAATGTACCCTTTCCTTACCCTACACTCTACATGTTCTGGCTCTGACCTCCAATAGTCCAGATGTTGATCATATAGTCAATACTGGCAGCAAGCAATCGACCAGTGGCACTCCAGCAAAGGTTACTCAGGTGTGACCCATCTAGTTCTTCTGAGTGCATCTCCTCACCACGCTGAAATATGCACGTCTGCTGAAGGAAAGCATGAGTCTTGTTTGGAAGACTCCAGACTCGGGCCGTACCATCATAGCCACTGTTCCAGGGAAAAGCAAACCAAATGTTGTATTGCAAGATCTCTTAAGTGCTTCTTTTAACTCCTATCCTGAATTATCTGTAGTAGTAGCGTCCACAACATAAAATTCCAAGACTGTTCCCTAAGCATTCAGAAGCTACTGAAGTATTACACATATAACAACAAAAATCTCCTTTGCCCACTTGTAAATTGGATGGCAAATTTTGCAGCAATAAATGTCATAGGACAGCATATGTAACATGTACTTTTACTACAACATCAGAATGTAATGTTTTACACGAGAAGGGGATCTCATACAGAGGATTTACCCAGAATCCTGCTCCTCATTACATGGCTTGATACTTTACTGATGAATGATGATTCACAACATGCTGTTAGGTTTGTTGGAATAGTTAAATATGAGTATCTCTGATCAGAAATATCTGAACTCAGTAGCCTACTGAATTACCTACAAAGCAAGATCAAGGGACAGTCTCAAATTCTTCAATCGAAATGCACAATCACCTGGAAGCTAGAAACTGCTTCTTAGCATTCCATCTGCAACCAGACAAACGGTTCTGATGACCTTCAAGAGGCATTATGGAGACAGCTCCCAAATCACCACCTAGATCCACCTGGTCAAAAGATACATCATGATTAGACCAGTAACAGAAGAAGTAAACGATACGAAATTAAAACACACATGTGCATGTTATCAATTTTGTGAATCATGCATGTGCTAACATAAATGCATGTACACCAACAATATTATTAACCAGATCTGTCAAGCCATAAAAGTATTCACTGACGTTCCAAATGAAACTTGTGTGTCCTTTTACATACTGTAAAATTTGACTTTCTTCCACCAAGCCATGTTTAATGTACCCTTTAACCCATTGATCTTGATACCTCTCAAGTCTCCATAGGCACTCAACTCAAAATTTGAAATGTAAGCTTTACATCTTATTAGAGCAAATTGATGTTTACAGAAAAGTAGTAGATGGACTTGGTGGAAAAGGGATGTATTTTAACCTGAATTATTTTTATAGCTTTCTTAGGATACCCACTTAATAGGACTTCCAGCTCAATTGATTTAGTTTATAAGAGAAACATGCTTAGCTTAACTCAACATATGTAACATATGTAATTTTACTGCCAAAACTGATTATGTTCTCTCAAAAATGCACAAGTAACACACAAAAATTAAGGCATACAGTAAGTACTGGAAAACCATGGAGAGGGTATTTATTTCATGCCTAGCCACCTACACTAGAACAATTTACATGAGCATCTCCCTTGAACATCTTACCTGGTTGTCTCCTCCAGACAGGAGTGAGCGGTAGGATGGCTGGGCATTCCTTGCCAGTGCTCTGAACAGCTGTTGAGCAGACCACTGACGATGATGAGAAGGCATGCGAGCTGATATGACACAGGCTGAGAGAGCATTCACTAGCTGCAGGTGCCAGCAGTTGCTATTCTTGGTAGCAGCTGCAACTGGAGCGGCAGTAGATGCTGCTGTTAGGGCTGCCAGTGGGGGTATGGTGGTGATGATGCCAGATCCCTGCGAAGGGCTACATGGGGCTTGTAGGGTAGGTGGGCTCTCTAGCGCATCAGCTGAAATAACAGACAGATGAGTGGAGGACAGGCATGCTCAGTGTTACAAAAACTGCTACTGTCATCAGAGGGATTCTGGGATGTGAGAAGCATTCACTGACACCTATAGATGCAATCAAAATATCTACAAGTATGCACCTATATAAAAAGAAGAGGTAAGAAAAGCAGCCATATATTAAGGTTGGAAAAGGGTCAACTTACTTTTTTCTCCTGACAGTTGAGCCTGCAGCAAACGTGAATGCCAGCCACCTTGTGTTAATAGAGACACCAGTGCCTGAACCACAGTAAACGACATGGACTGGCTGATATGGGAGGTATGCACCACTGACCACCCTGTACTCAAGTCTTCCAGGCTGCTGGTATTTAGACCCATGGCTGCAGTCATAAGTTCCTGTTAAATCAAAAGTGCAACTCAGTTTCTCATAGCTATTTTTTTAAATCCTTTTAATTTTGTTCTCTTCTTTACAAACAGCTTAAAGATTAATATCTTCTTAAAGAATTCTTAAAACTCTTCTGCTTAAAACCTGGACGAAATTATACAGAATTTTACAAATCTTGCACCACATCTATGAAAACCTGGTAGCAACATCAAGGTATTCCAATCTACTTATACTAAGATTTGTGAGAAGGTAGCAAACAGAACCTAAATTTCTTCCTGCTTGGTGTTCACCTGAGTACATAGCTGCACCAGCTGTTTCAGAGACTGTGGGTTGTCCTGCACCAAAGCTCCAATAGCTTTTGTAAGGTTTTGCAAATGCTCCGCTGACTCTCTACAGGTTGCTTTGGCTCCAGATGCCATACTGCCACCAGCCCCTCCCATGCCTATTGTGTTGGCATTGGCTGTGTCCAGAGCAGTAAGATTTATGTTGCTGCGTGTCGATGGGGTGGTAAGTAGGCGAGAGACACGAGTGTCAGGTGTGACAGCCATCTTCCCCAGTGCACAAAGCGACATGAGCCGCACAATCTGCATGATGTCAGCCAGGCCTAGATGTTCCAGTGCAGCAGACAGCTGACAAGATCCACTGCTGTAGGAATTCATGGGACAAAACAAGCTCTAAATCTGGTCTCTTAACACTTTAGGTAATTATTATTCCATCACCTACTTTGAATTAATTTTTTCCCATATTTTTATGAATTATTATCATTATAACATTAAAAAAGCTAGTTTTACAGCTGTATGAAAAAAAGCAGACTGACAGTCTCTCTGCTAGCATTTTTGATAGACAGCCTAAACATACCAGAGCTGAAGGGTCTGTTTTCAACACTAAAATAACAAATATAAAAGGAAGGCAGTAAGATAATTAAGAAATTATAAACTCATCTAATATTTAGGTCACACGGTAAAACTAACCTGTCAGCCAGAAACTCTAATGCATGCAGTGTCAGTGTGCGAGCAAGCAGCACTTGCATGGCCGAAGTAGTGCGACGCAATGCTAGCAGTCGGTCAGCTGTGGAGCGTAGATTGCGTGCCTGCTCTCCAAGTCCTTTAGGCCGGGTTCTTGCTTGCAACTCTTTGGCATAGCACCTGAGGAAGAAAACAGATTATGTCCAGTTCTTCATTGAGCTTAGTCAAAAAAAAATTATTTGAAATTAAGAAAGTCTGTACATGACTAATCATCTGAAGTATTAAGGAAATCTTTGATATGCTGAATCCATTTGAAAAGGGAGAAAATTCATCCACTACTGTAACTAGATTTCTCAATATGTCTTTTTTTTTTCCCAAGCAAATTTTCCATTATCATTTCTCAATTTTCTTTAATGGTAGTATCCACAGACAAAATATTATACCATAAAATCTTATGAGTGAATTGTGTGATTGACACAAACAGCTAAATATCTATAAAAACAGTGACTACAAAACCTGTACTAAGTGCAGTACTAGTCGGGCTTGTTTCTGAAGTGGACATTAGGCGAGCACCAAGAGGATCCCCCTCTGAGAAGCGAACAGGATCTGGGGTAGGTCGAGCCTCTGATAAGCCCAGACGAGGAAGAAGCTGCTGATAATTATCTGCCAAAGCACTCACAAGCTGCTCTTCTGTGGTAAAACACAGGTCATCTGCCACAGACAAGAGTGAAATAAGCTTTTGATCCAAAGTATGTCCAAAAATGCAATCTTAAATCATCGATAAGCATTTATATTTTATTTCTCTGATAGCACCTTAACAACTACATCACATACTCAAAGGTGTATGAGCTCACACTTTAAGCTGGCATCAAATGCACCTTATGATCATTCAAACCCACACACACATAAGTGAATACACACATATAAATGAACACACAGCATGCATACACACATGCACATGCGTACACACACACTCCCACACACACACAAACAGAGAGTAAAGGTAACGAGTATCCAGGAAAAAACTACTGAACACTAGACCTGTAAACAGATGTCACATCCAGAGGATGTAGCAGACCTGATATTTCATCCCACAGCACTTATTTTCATTGTGCTTTTTAGCCATTGTGCCACCAACCACCTCATGTGCATATGAGTGCTTAAGCATGCCCACACCTGTGCCCACACATTTATACGTTTGCTCTCTCACACATGTGCACTCACACATAATATCTCTTGCATCCCCATTCTCCCACTTGCTTGCCATCTCTAACTTATCCCTTGCAGTATCCTACCATCATGCCTCAGTTCTGCAGCTCCTAGAAGGTCAGGTGCAACAAGACCAGCTGTGAACAAATGACTGGCTCCCATTCGCTCCTGACTTCCAAAAGCATCGCTCGCCATGCTTGTTCCCTGCATGTCCTTGGCATCATTTTGGGCGACCCTGGCTGCCTGGTTCTCCTGCAGATAGCCCTCCCGGCATGCTTGGCATAGCAGATAGAATGGATGGCCAGTGCCACAAACTCCATCAAACCAGCCATTATCATAGGAGCCAGTACTGCGATACCGGTGGCCGTTACAGCAGCCTGATGGAGAAAAATGATGCAGAACAAAAACAGGTAAGATGACACATAGTGTAAATGCTTTTAAATTTAAACAAACTGTGTACATAATTACTACAATTGAAACATTCTGTAAACATGCTGAAAATTCACCATCTTATAAAACTATGCTAATCAGTGATAGTATAGCAGCAACCTTGTTTTCCAGCTCATTGGACTGGAGGTTGGTTTAAAATTCTTTTTAGAGTCATGGTAAGAAATCCAGTAGCATAGTGGCTGTAGGGGGATTGAGCCAACCCTATCCTTTCACTACCTTTACCAGTATCCATTGAAGAGGAAACTTTGTGTTTCCTGAGTAAAGTAACCACCAGGCTCCAGTTTTTTTCAGAATGGCGAGGTTAGTAAGCATAAAAAAATGCTCACTCTAAAATGGTTGCCATCATTAAATGCAAGTATATGTGCATGCATGTGCTTGCTTAAGGTGAGTTTTGTGTTTGTGTTCATGTTCTCTGGTGTGATAAAAAGAGAGCACAAATGCACATATATCAACCAGGATGGAGTCTTTAATTGCATGAGAAGTATTTGTTCTTTACACCACACATGGTACTTACCCCCACAACCAGGATGTGCTGTACGCATGTGGTGATTAAAGCTTGTAGTCTCCACATTACATATATCACATCGTACAGGTCTTGGTCCAAATCTTCGGCGCTGAAAAGTAAAAAACTTAATGCTGACATTGTGAGACATTGCTTCATTATTTGAGAAACCAAATTAAGTTTGAATTTTACTGCAGTTATCACAAGACCATCCCAAAAGGAAGTGAAAAATATACCTGATTCTATTTTATAATTTTAATTTTACCTGTGTCATCAAAATTTAAAAGTAATTCTATCAACTATAGCTTTTGATCTGTCGGCAAGTTACACTGAACACTCACAATGTATGACACAAGATCACCAGGGTCAGTCACAGGGTCAAAGTTCAGCACATCCTCCAAGCCCTCCTCCCCATATAGCTCATCTTGGAGGTCAAAGTCATCGTATGGGTCAAACAGGGGCTGTGCTTCATTGACTTCTGGTCGCCTCTCAGTTCGGTTTTCACGCCGGTCACGGGCTGTATGAGGCAGATTTTTAAATTTAAAATGTGAATGGGAGTCTAACATTACAGAATGCTCAGAAAATTAGAATGTCCTAATTTTATATGGATTATTGCATTCATAACTCTTCAGAAGAAAATGTATACCTGCTGTGAAAAAGCTACGGATATCAATGTGTCTGGAGCGAGTCAGACGCCGTGGGCGTCTACATATGCTGGGTCTGGGCAGTTCATCATATTCTTCTGGTTCTTCTGATGATTCCTCACTCAGAATTAAGTTGTCCAATCGTTCTGACAGGGCTTCTATGGCCATCTCACGACTGAGAACAAAAAAGCCAATTCACAAATAACTCAGCTTAAGTTGGTAGGTGAATGTGTGGGTTAAAATGAGTTGGTTGACAAACGGTTAAACATGTTTGCTCCAGGTATCAACTATAGCTGAAACACAAACTTTAGTTGCTGAAATTGGTGTTTTACATGGAGCCAGGAATTAAGGCTATATCATAGAAAGCAGCAAGCCCAGATATATAGTCACATACTGTCACGACGCCGCCGGTGCCTATAGTTTCTCGCTCTCTCAAACTCACCAGCGGGTCGGACAATTGCGCGTTCTTTCACTCAAAAAAAAAAAGATTCGCCTGTTCGATCGAGTCTGCCCTTGTTTACTAAACAAAAACTCAAAAGAAGAAATCTCGACTAAAAAAAATACAGTCACTAACACGCTGGTTTCTTCTTTGACTATCACACTCAATCTTTTACTCACTCGCGAGGCACATTGTCTTGGCAAAGGCTCTCTTCTAACTCACTCCGTCTTCTATCCGCTCTTTTAACCTCCTTCTTCTTCCCAAAAAAAATGTCCTCTCACGTCCTTCTGCTTCCATATCCCCTCTCAACGTTCCTCTCCCTTACCTCACTCTTTCTTTTGACGTCACTCTACGTCATTTTTCACATTCCATTCATTCGCACGCTTTCATCTACACACGCGCCCAGTCCTAGCACTCTGACTAGATCCGTGACATTTCTCCCCCCTTCCATTGAAAAAAAAAATTTTCCTAATTTTTTTTTTCATTGTCCGTAAAGCTAGGTTACATGACAAACACTATACTAATCCCAATGTTAATGTTCGTAGTCACTTTTTTCTGATTTTACATTAAATAACAATATCCTTTTTCTCATGACACGTCCCTTTTGAAAATCAACAGTCATAGAAGGCTTGTATTCTATCCTTATAGAGTCATGTAAAGATTAGTTTGATAGTTCTTTTTTTCTGTTCTTGAATACTCTCACATTCTTCTTCTTTCTTGTCCTTGTCCTCCGGATCAATACTTAGCAGCAGTTATCCTAATTCTTTGAAAGTTGTCCCATAATAGTCCTCTGAAAATGGTCGTCTCTTCTTGGCTTTTCCCAGATCTGTCTTGAGTTCTTTGAAGGTCTGATGAACCTCAAACTCTTTGGTTACGATGCCAGCGTCTGTCATCTTTTCCTCTACTTCACTCGACATCTGATGTCTCGAGTCCAGATACACTTTTGTAGTCTTTCTCTTGTCTTCGTAGATTTGTTCGGGTTCTCTTTTTAGTCTTGTCAATCGTTCCACCGCCCTGTTAGTCTCACCATTGGCCGATATCTCCTTGTCCAGATATTTCTCTTTTGTTACAGTGTTCTCAAGTTCTTTCTTCATGCTTTCTTCACGCTCCTTGAAGAATTTGATTTCTTCCAAGGCTTTCTGTAGGTCATTAGAGTGTTTCTTATGACCTAATTCAAGTTCACGAACCTTTTCTGCAAAGTCACCAACTGTCACCCACTGTTGTTTACACAATTCATCTCTTTCTTTTCGCCAAACCTCTGTCTCATCTTTAAGCCCAATAATTTCTTTGTCCCGGTCTCTGAGTTCTCTCTGCAGTCTGCATTCATCACGTTCAGTATTTTCTTTAAAGTTCTGTAAACATTGTCGCAACTCTCTGATTTCATCACTCATGTCGTTGATTTTACGGTTCAGTGTTTCATGAACCTCTTGAGGAGCCGATTCTCTCGGTATTGTCGGCTGTTGTGTTTGTGACACATTTTGAGCCTTGGTCCTCTCAGATTCTACATCACAACGAGTAGCTTCTCTTCTAACATTTCCAATGATTAGGTCAATGAAGGGGCTTTTGATCACGCAACACGTGAGGGGCCCAGTATAGAATGGAGTTCTAACTTGGACTCTCGCCAACGGGAAGATCTCTCGCCGTCCGCCAAATGTTATACATGTCTGGCGTTTATTTAAATACTCATGTGGGGCCACCAAACTTGCCCGAATGCCTGAGATTGTGGCTCCTGTATCTCGTAAAACTTGGACGGACTTCCCTTTCACTTCTCCTTGGAAAAGATGTAGCTGTCCCAATTCGTCAGGGATCGAGGAGGAACATAAGACGGCGATGTTAGCGGTTGCCTCCTCCGTGTCCACTGCTGCGGCGGTATTGTGTTCGCGACGCAGTGTATTAGCACACTCGCGGGCTAGATGGCCATACCCACGACAAGCATAACACTGGATGCTTTCAGAGGTAGGAGGGGAGCGGGGTTGGAATTGTCTAGGTTGATTGTTTCGTTGGTATACGGAAGGGTGTGAGGGAGGTATCGGGGTAGTAGGACGACTTAGTGTAGGGCGAGATATGGTTTGGGTGTTAGGCATTCTAGGAGGGTATGATTGAGGAAGGTTGGGTTTGCCTGGCTGATGATACGTAGCGTTAGCAGCTACGGCGTTTTCAGGTCGCCGAGCCAAGATCTTGTTTGGGTGGGCTTGTCTATACTTTTCAGCACAGTCTATCATTTCTTCAACGGAGCTAGGAGCTCTTTCTCTCAGAAAAACCGCCAGGTCTCTTGAAACGCTTTGAATTAACTGCTCACGCAAAAGAAGATCTCGTAATCCGTTGTATGACTTTTCGACATTAGAAAGTTCCACCCATCGGTCAGCTATACTTATTAATCTTGTCGAGAAGGATATCATTGACTCTCCCATTTGGGGTCGAATGCTTCTTAGTCGTTCACGATAACCTTCCTCTGTGCACTGGAATTTAGTTAATAGTTCTCTTTTTAGTTTTTCGTATTCAACAGATCCCTGAATACAAAGAGCATGGTAAAGTTTAAGAGATTCTCCCTGAAGAATGGCTGAAAGGTGGAGAGGCCATAGATCCTTTGGCCATCGAAGGGCGTTAGCGTGTGATTCGAATCGATATAAAAATGAGTCTATGTCGTCGAGTTCTTCCTTAAAAAGTGGAAGTTTTGGGGTTAGTCCTTGGAAATTTCGACCTCCACGGCCGGGTTCACTGTCGTTGTGAATTATCCTTTCGCTGTTTTCCAACCGTAGCTTTTCTAATTCAAATTCTCTTCTTTCTCTTTCGAGTCTCTCTTCTCTCTCTGCTTTCTGTAGTCTCTCTTCTCTCTCTGCTTTCTCTTTCTCTAGTCTCTCTTCTCTCTCTGCTTTCTGTAGTCTCTCTTCTCTCTCTGCTTTCTCTAGTCTCTCTTCTCTCTCTGCTTTCTCTTTCTCTAGTCTCTCTTCTCTCTCTGCTTTCTCTAGTCTCTCTTCTCTCTCTGCTTTCTCTTTCTCTAGTCTCTCTTCTCTCTCTGCTTTCTCTTTCTCTGCTGCTCGTGCTAAGCGTCGCTCATGTCTCTCTATACACTGTAATATATATTTTGTCAAAGCCTCACCTTCTAGTCCAATTGTTTTTCCTTCCTCCTTATAGGTTGCAACATCTATCACCATTTCTTCTTGAGCAGCCATTTTCCTTCTATTCTGCAAATCTCTATAAAACAAATCTGACGACTTCTTCACGACGCAGACAGACTCGCAACAGACGAATCACGTCGGGGTCACCAAATTGTCACGACGCCGCCGGTGCCTATAGTTTCTCGCTCTCTCAAACTCACCAGCGGGTCGGACAATTGCGCGTTCTTTCACTCAAAAAAAAAAAAGATTCGCCTGTTCGATCGAGTCTGCCCTTGTTTACTAAACAAAAACTCAAAAGAAGAAATCTCGACTAAAAAAAATACAGTCACTAACACGCTGGTTTCTTCTTTGACTATCACACTCAATCTTTTACTCACTCGCGAGGCACATTGTCTTGGCAAAGGCTCTCTTCTAACTCACTCCGTCTTCTATCCGCTCTTTTAACCTCCTTCTTCTTCCCAAAAAAAATGTCCTCTCACGTCCTTCTGCTTCCATATCCCCTCTCAACGTTCCTCTCCCTTACCTCACTCTTTCTTTTGACGTCACTCTACGTCATTTTTCACATTCCATTCATTCGCACGCTTTCATCTACACACGCGCCCAGTCCTAGCACTCTGACTAGATCCGTGACACATACAGAGAAAGAACAATGTGCCCGAGATGATAGGTGAGCCTAGAAAACCCAATTCTCACACTATTGGATACAGAAGCTAACTATAACAGTTGCACCACCAGATAATGCTTTAAGGAACAGGAAACAGATCAAAGCTTTAATTTTGAAAAATTTCAAAACTATAATTTTGTCACATAAAATCTTAAAATTTATTTTGAAAAAAAGAGGATACATGATTTACAAATACAGTAGAACCTATCTATTACGATGTGCCAAACTCTGGTTATAAATGAGAGAGGTCTTAATATAGAAATGGACTGGTCTGCTTTTTAGTTCATAAGCTATGACTTAATATCAGTATAAATTAACCAATGTTTTATTAAATGTTTTATTTATACATATACACACACAGACACACTTAAATATCATGATATTAATGTGCACGAAGTTTGTGACTCTTTACTATCATTATTTTGTTTCTTTTTTAATGCTGACTTTACGAATGCCTGTTTCTCCTCCAGCTGTCCTAGCTACCTCAGCCTCTAGCTCTCCCCAGTTGTTTCTTTTTTTGCATACTTCCCTCATCTCAATAGTTATAGTTAGAACTTCAGATTCACATAGCCTTTACCTTGTAAAAACCATGTCTTTTGATGTCCTGAAGGCAACTTTCTACTTTTTTGGTACATCTACCGACTACATTCTCTGGGTGCACAAAATACCATAAAGGAAGCAACTATGACATGAAATTTAGAAATTTCACTTCACAACCCTTCGGTCAGTGCAAAAAATAATGATTGTCAGCTATTCAAAGTGCTACACTGCAGAGACTACAATCATATATGTAAAAGAGGCACAGCTAGTCTGTTATAAGCAGTCTTTTTAAAACTGAACTTTAACAGATGATTTCTGCAAAACATTATAATACAAAGCAGGTTTTGTTTAGTGATATATTGAATAGTGAAGTAAGGAGGTTCTATAAAATATCCCAAAAGAAATAACTCATCTAGGTATAAAGTAAATGAAAGAGAAGTTTTAAGAGATTAATGAGATTTAAAAAAAGAAAGATCCTAATAAAAGCAAAGTTGATTATACTAGAATGACACTGACGATAACCTGTCAGACGCGGGCTGAATTCCTAGGTCATCTGGCAGTGAGATGCATGGTTCTCGTAAAAATTCCATGGGGCTAGAGTCTTCAGCTTGCTCAGGATGTTCCAGCATCCATGTAGCGAGACGATTGATGGCTCGAGCCGTCACATCACGGCCATTGATAGCTGCAGGTAAAAATCAGCATGAAATTTTATGAAAACGTTTATCATTGTTTATGCTGCCCAGCATGCTTTGAAAGATCTTGGTAATAATGATAATACAGTTCACAATAAACACACAACTGATGCTCATACATCTGTTTGCCCACCCATTCAATTCCGATGCACCAAAAGTATACAAAGCCACTCCAGTTAAGACAGGCTGACAAATGCAGACACCTCCTACTGAACTGACTGAGCAGCCTGAAGGCAATAAGGCTCTAGCCAAAATGCTAATCATCCAATCAAGCACAAGACTGTCAAAAATAATCATACCAGTGGCTGAAAGTGCTCTCTGAATGTGAGGTAGCTGGAAGCCCATCTCCAAAAGAGGTGTCACAATGGGTGGAGGAGGAGGGGAAGGAGATCGTGAGCGAATGGGTGGAGGAGGTGGGGGCCGAAGTGGCTGAGCTTCAGAACGAGAAGTGGATGAACTAGGAGGTAGGCGAGGTTTCAGGGCACTGAACATTCGACGAGTGAAGCTGACCATATCCTCAGCACTAAAGTAAATAAACAAGCAAACAAATAACATCTAAGACACAAGCACGAGAAAACAGTTTCAAATTACTGCAATTATAAAGAAAAGGAGGAAGGTGAAACACATTAAAGAGAAATTTTAGAAGATGACCCCACAGTTCAATGTAGATAAACTAAAAAGTTAGCAATATGCCAAACTATGCTAAAGTGGACATCTGATTAGAAACAATTGTTGTATTTAACAAAGGCTATTAGCTTCTACTGCAAGTTTAGCTTTGAAATTCTTTGTTGGCATGCCATCAACATGCATAACAGCAGATAAAAATAAAAACTACCAGAAATACATTTGAAACATCTAGAAAATGGAAGAATTTAGACAGAAGCAAAAAATAATAAGCTTTGAAGAAGGTAACAAACCTGGAACTTGTGCGCATATACTGCAGAATGGAAGTCTGCTGTTGGTTCGAGACTAAGCCCTGAGCGTTGTCGATGACTGACACTGCACCTGGTGTGATGGCCATAGCTGTCCTTCCAAGAGATGCATCCAAAGATAGTGGTGGCAGACAGCGCCTTCCTAGGATGCTAGGTTTGTTGACCACTGTACGGGAAAGCTTTGGATCATCAAGGTCTCTAGGTGGTGCACAGTACTCTGTGACATATAGGAAATGATAAGAGACCACTGAGCCCTCTGAACACCCGCACAAAATCAAAACAACTATTAGATGCTTATTCTTTCCTTCACACACACACACAAAGAACACCCACTTTCTACACACACATCTACATGCACACACAAATACTGTCTAAATGACTACTTGATTTGCAGAACACAATGACTGATATTTTCACAGAAGAATTCTCATGAAGCAGATGAAGGGAGTAGGACAGTGACAAGGTGATATGGGGGTCCTGTTTCAGCTACAACATTAAAAAAAGTACAAAATTACTATTATATATTCATTCCTAGCTTCAACATGAAGAAAGTACAGGTACCAGAGATACCAAGCCATATAATCAGTACAGTTTTAGTTTCTTGCCTTCCATGGGAGGTATTCCTACAGATTCTTCTGCCATAGTCCGCACAATATCGCTGTGCAAAACTGTGAATGATCGCTCCAGCTCAGACAAAGAAACAGCTCGTCGGAAAGGAGAAGGGAATGTGGCCCGATGCACCAGCTGCCTCATGATTGCACGTACAGCTGCTTTCAGGTCCTCGTCCTTCTGTGCAGCCAAGTCTTCCAGAAGAGCTTTCTCTTGCGACCCATCTCGCTGGAGATTGACCCTTGGAACCAGCAACATCTCTGTAAAACGGCTGCAGTGCAGGATGGCTGACAGAGCCTTTATTGCTGTGAGTTGCATGGACGCCAGCTTAACTGCCTGAAATTCTCTATTTTGAATTAGCTCCAGTAGGATCTCATAAAATCCTGGAGTACAAGAGGTATGCAGAGATGAGAAGCTTGCTTCTTCCATATCATCACTTGCACTGACGTCTTTTTCGTGATTTTCTTGTTCAACCTTTGATTCAGCATGGGACTGAGCTGCTGATGCTGTAGTGCTTGGTGTTAAGGTGTTTGCTCCTTCTGAATCTGCTACTTGAAGTATATCTTGCTGAGAGATGGCAGTGCATGAACCTGAGCTTTTTTCTCGAGCAGGCTGTGCCACCTTTCCTAAACTTGACTTGGTATCTTGCTCACTGGTCCTATTCTCTGATGCAGACGGATCTTGTTCTGAGCTTGTACCAGGCATGAACTGGTCCATGCTGGTAGCTTCACAGACCTCTAATATTCCTGGACCAGGTTCGTTTCTAACATCTGCTGCATTCACTGCACTTTCTACTTCCTGCACTTCTTCTACTCTTGGTGGCAGTACGTGCCCTGGAATGTCTCTTGAGACATCTTTGACATGCACCAAGTACTCCTTTTTGTCTGCATTGTGGTCATAAGCATCCAGGTCATCTGCCAGCATGCGTGCTATGTCACGGTCCAGCTCTTTCATCAGTTTCTCTGTCTCCTCCTCTTGCCTCACTGATGAATCCTCTTTTCCCTTTTCTTTGTCTTTTTTCTTTTTACAGCTGCAAGATCCATCTGATTTTCTGCTGCAAGAGTCACAGTCTCCACGAGTTCGACCATCCTTCAAGAATGCAAGATACATGATGGCATGGAGGTGGTGGGCCTGAAGACCACTCAGGTTTTCTATGTTGAGTGCTGGCATGTCTACTGGCTCCAGATTTGCTATCAGGGTATCACTGGAAAGAAAAGCTTCACATCAATGGTCTAAAAAACAAAAACCAAATCTCTGATTTAATTTTACTCACAATTTTGATTTAATTTTGCATTAATTTCAGGATAGACAGACAGTATAATGCAAGAAGTTAGTTCCTAGATTCTGCTCAATCATTATAGCACCTCTGACCAACTTTCATGACACTTCCAGTAAACATTATGATGACACTTCTCATCAAGCTTTTTTAGACATTTTGCTCTTTATCTTGAAACTATACTATACTAACCCCAAGATCATTAAGAAGATTGCATCATAGAACACTTACCAAACAGTTAAACATTGTTAAATGTTTTAAATTTTTTTCTCTTTTTCAAACTCCAGATTTATATGTGCATACCTTGTGCTGGTATCGCCATCATCCCACTGGACTTTTGTCAGTGTGGTTGTAGGTCTCACAAGCCCAAGCACCACACCCAATTTGCCAGTGGTGCGATGCATGCATCTGGCTCCAACACGCAAACCACGGTCAAGGCCTCCCAGGACAGCAAGGCAAGGCCACACCTGTGTTGTGATGCTTAATGCTTGAAAATCTACTCAAAATATTTGTTTGTAGACTCCAAAACAAGTTACTGATTTTGGATGCATCTTATGGTAAGAATGACCCTTGTAGCTATATGGATATAGCTTGTGGCCTAACACTACCACAGGTTATGTCCATGAAAGTTATTTGGGAAATGAAGAATCTTGCAACTTGACAAATGCATGTTTCAGTCAGTGCATGTGGTAAAGTAAAACACACCGTGACATCTTTTCGTAACATCTATTCTTCCACATATTACTGCCTATCTGTTCATGTCCTACCTCTGAGCACAGCCAGTCCAGGTCATCAGGCTGTTGACTGAAGTCTGAATCTTTAGATTCTGATGACTTGCTGGTCTTGTTCAGTCTGGGAACTTCTACAGGCGGTGTTTCAGTACTGGCTCCTGATGATGTCTCTTTGCTGCTCTCTGCAAGGTCCAATCAAGCATAAAAATTTGCATGGTTAATAAGAGCTACTAACCATCATCCACATATCCATCATGCACCCATTCATTCAGTAACCATCCATTTGTATCCAAAATCAATGCAAGACAAGGCTATTTATTTCTGTTAGAATGCCTCTGTAAGTCCTTGTGGATATGACACATCAAAATGAGCAATTTTGTTTTAAAATTCAAGAAGAGCCTGGCAGTACAAGCATTAAATGGCCTTACAACACATGAGAATCAACTACTTACTGGTGGCAGAGTCATCCTGTTCCTGGTCTTTAAGTATCTGGTCCAAAGAATGAGAACTGACCACAGGAATTGATGCATCAGAAATATCTGCTTTAGATTCTTTACAAGAAACCATCTGCTCTGTGTCCTTAGACTGCATCATTGAATCTGCGAATGACATGAAAGTTACTGTTTCTATATTCTAACATACATAGCCTGGTATGTCCATAATGAGAAGTACTGAATATATGGCAAACAAAGCAGAGCAGGTTTCAACAGAATATATGATTGGGTATCAAGTTTCTCACTCCTTCCTGAATGAATGAATGCAATTATTGGAATACACCCACTAAATCCTCCTAATGTAGCCGACACAAAGAATGTGCGGGAAAAAAGAGAGAGTGCATGTGTTGATTATCATTCTGCTCCTTGCTATAGCTTACTGTTTTACTAACTCCTCGCAATAATTTATTGTTTACTAACTCCATGCTATCACTGCTTTACTAACTCTTTGTTAAAGCTTACCATGACTTCTATTTGCACTTTACAATCCTGAATAAGTTTCCACAGAAAAAAACAATGGCTGATGGAAAAGCTTGAGAATACATTTTAAAAAATAGAGCAGTTCTACACCAAAATTAAAAATAAAAGGGTTTCTTGGTGAAAAGGATGATGGTAATGATGCTGTGAAAGTTTGTATTGTACACCACATTGTGCCAATAATTTGTGACACTGGTCTCGCATCTGCCTCAAGTCTTTCTGCTAATGCCTTTTCTACATCCATCTCTCACCAGTAGCATCAACTGACTGTCCTCTGCTCCTATGCGAACTGGTCCAGCTGTCGGTAGCACAGGTGACTGTGACACGGGACGCATTCCAGGCTGATGCTGCATCTAGAATGCTGCATATCTTGGCACTAACACATGGACCCCAGGCTGCACAACTGTGTAGTCGCCGGAGTAGCCCTATCATTGCTTCTGCAACAACTGCCGTGGCTGGTGCACATACTGGGTCACCTGCAAGCAGTTGTCTTGGTGTCATGCGCACCTGCATGTCGGAGATTTTCACCTGTTGATGATGAAAATCCTGATATGAAGCCAATAAAAAAAAAATAACAGCTGGAACTTTTAAATACGTTTCTTCATTAAATGTCTCTGAAATTTTCTTTCCCATTCTCAGTCCTAAGTCAAACTATTTATGATACCTGTTGAACCACATTAAGATTTGTAAAAATCACAAATAAGATCTGTAGATGATTTTAAAACAGCTGACATCTTTCTTATTATAAACTGACCATAGTAATGTCATCACTGATATTTATAGCAAACTAATAGCTTTTACAAGAACACAAAGATGAAGAAAAAGGGATTCGAAAAATAAAACCATGGTTGTGTTTTACCTTTTCTCCTGGACTGCTGCTATAAAATGTAACCACAGGGAACAGCTCTCCTGGTTCAAGGTCTTCGAAGGCTAGCTGGGGCTCCTAGACATACAATTTATTCTGAAGATATTATGTGGAAGCGACATATCACAGTTATTGTCAAGCACAAAGGAAGAAAGTTAACTTAGTGTTTTGGAGGTGAACGTGGCTAAGAAAAACAACTGTATGTCAGAGATGACAGGCAGATTGAGAGCGAAGAAATTTGAAAAAGAAAGGCAAATAAAGAAAAAACTCACCTGAAAATTCTTCGCAAATGACAATGTCCGAGCATCCATGTCAAGTATAGCAGTGATAACATCACCCTGAGTGAAGCGAGGGAGGGCATGTCTAAGTTCTCCTTCATGATACAGATTGCCACTGTAGGCCCTGTACAGCCACATGTCGGATGTTGTACGATGTCCACAGTCCCTGACCGGCCAGCGAGCAACCCCAACACATGTTCCTTCATTGCCACGGTTCTCTTTCACTATGTGAAACTGAAAGAATGTAGACAACAGTGAAAACACCAACTTTCTTACAATAAAAATGAAAATATAATGACATTCTCTGACCAAAAAGTGAAAAATCTGAAAAAATTACTTGATTACTTGATAATTTAGCAATTAAAGAAATTTTAAATCATACATAAAAATTAATTCAATTTTACAAAGTTCAATCAAAAATAATTGTTGTTAAAGAAAGAATAAAAATAGTTTATCTTAATGTCAGTATGACTCCTGCATTTCTTCCTCAGTCTTAGCCATTTCAGGAATTTCAGGCATCTATATGAATTTTAAATAAAAATAAGGACACCCTTTATATTTTCTTGACTGGAACCCTCAGGGGAAGAGGAGAGTTGGGAGACCGAAGCAGACTTGGAAAAGAATAGTAGAGAGCGAGGTAAAGGACATCGGAACCACCTGGGCCCAACTGAAGGGGGCTGCCCAAAACCAGGTCCATTGGCGAGGTGTTGTTGGGCCCCTACGCTCCTCAGAGGAGCAACAAGGAATAAACTAAACTTATATTTTCTAGTGCCCATTGCACAAAAGTTTTCTCAGCTAATTGGTCTTTGTCAAGAAAGATGTTTATCTAGCTGATAGTTCTCAATGTTTTAGACATATAACAAGTCAATTATGCTTCAGCCACATAAAAAAATGTCACATCATCCTGAAAAAAAGACTTCAAGAATAAACATCATGATGGACATTAAGTTGCCATATTATGGATGAATGATAATTGTTTGGCTATCCTCTGCATTACAAACACACCTTCCACTGATAGCAGCCTGATGTCATTGGTGTAGCTGCCAGACCATACCCACGACCACCAGCTCCATGGGCCAATGTGTGGCCATTTTCTATGTTGCATGCCAAGCTGCGATCAGGGTCAAATACCACCCCTTCAACCTCAACCTGGTCCTTCTCACAGGCGGCTGGAGGTGTTGCTGAAGATGGAATGAAGGAAGAGAAGCAAGCATTAGCCGGAGCAGAGTTTGATGTCGATATGATGGGAAGGCTTGACCAGTCTTTTGTTGGAAGCAGAGATGAGGTCACTGAAGCAAGGAAAGGTGGGCTGCTTGTGGCTGTTGCTGCTGAGGATCCAGGGGCAGCTGTGGACGTTAAGGTGGTGGCAGTGACGCCAGCTACAGTAGCAGAAGCTGCACCAGTGGAACCAGCTAAAGCCCCAAGCGAACTTGCATTCTGTAGGTCAGCTTTCTTGCTATGTGCTGCTGTTAACGCACTAGCTATAGGGATTTTCCAAAATATGGCAGCAAGGCTTTGGAACAACTTCTCAACTACCTAAGAAATAATAAAAAGATAAATCAAAAATCTATTTCATCAATTCCTGAAAACCAGACAACAGAATAAAAGCCGATTATGTGCAAGCAAAGAGGACAAGAGCCACCACTTAGGCAGGAAAACGAAGCCGTGCTATCCTGAATGTGACCGCAGCCACACACCCCTGTAACGACTATCGTTGTTTATGAGAGGATGCCTGGTGGTACATGGTGACTTAAATGAGTTTTCACAACTCTCAAACTAAAGGTTTTTGATTGTTCTGTTTTCCGAAATACAAACAGAGGTGAATTAACAGCATTTCCTTTCTTTAGTAGATTTAACAAGTCGCATTTATCTTTGATTTTGTTACATATGCTGATGCTTAGCAGTTTCTCTTTGTGTTGTCATTACCATAGATGTAAAAAGTGGGTGCAGAACTGCCGGCAAAAGCGATCTGTTGGGCAGCCAGTACTGTACTTGCATACTTGCATGTAAACTGTGCTCTCTGCTCTGAGCATTTTGAACTAAGCAATTTCATGAACCTTGTGAACAAAATAGTGCTGGCTGATCTGGTGTGCAGTTCCAGCCATCTTTGATGTACTGAATCTACTGAAATATATAGGAGATTTTTTCAGTATGGATAGCAGGAGCTGTATCTGAATGCCTCCACGTCTCACAGAAAAACACCTGAAATTACCAGGTTTTTCAGCCTTTCGGGTTAAGTATGCCATTCAGGTTTTATCGCACAGCATTGCAGCTGGCACATCAACGATGGTAACTTTAGGAGTGTTATCAGAAGAGATCTTTGAGACTGCTTTCTTTGCTGAATGCATTAATGTGTTCAACAACCTTAGCAAGTTTAGCAGCCACACCATGCATGATACCATCAGAGAGCATAGATATAGAGAGGCTGCACTCTAGTAGCATTATGTTTCGAAGGGATGCAACTGTGTCACTACTTTTCTTAACAAGTAAGGACAAAGAAGGAGTGCAGCCTCTCTATATCTACCCTCTCTGATGCCATCTCCATAAAGTTGGATCACACAGAGTTCTAGCAAAAATCTTTGTCATGGCTGTCAACACTTAAAAAAAAAAATTCATCATGCATGACTGGACTAAAAATTGCTATACAAAGCCTGCTTCAAATCTGGGAGAATCTGGCAAAATGAATGAGGTTAAAGTCCTCCACATTAGCAGACTAAACCAAGATTGTGTAGAAAACCTCTTTTCTGTAATATAAGGAAAAGGACGGCATGGAGATGGCATTTTCCTTCCTGTACTAACCTCCTTTTTGTAATCTGTATTGCTGTCAGCCTCTTTGTCATAAGCAGGAAGCACACTGCTCAACAACTGCATGGCTAAAAGACGAACTCTCAAGTTGTCAATGTACAGCTGACCTGCGAAACATCACATGACTGTAGCACAAATGTCTTTAAAACAACACCTCAAAGCAGACACAACGCAGCCTCACTGTATGGCAGGGCTATTGTCTGGTACAAATTGAGACTCACGAGTTAAAATTCATTAAAACTAACAACTTTTTCGAAAAATATAAATTTACTGCTAAAGACAAATGAATATGCAAGTGAGCACACACACAAAAATCACTCTGGGCAGTTCTTTACAAAGAATTTGAAAGCTTTTACTAAAATTAAAACAATACAATCTAAGGCAATCGACTCAACACAAGCTATTCAACAGGTAGTTTCTTTTTGTTTCACAACATTAAAGAAATGAAATTTTTATTGCAAATTCTTCTTAATTTTGAGATGTACCAGATGACATGACATTAAGGCTATATTAATTAACCTCTCCACTCTTTGGTTGGGTTGAGTGTTGGCTAAAGATAACAAACTGCTGCATTGGCTTTGCTTTCACCCTTATACCTCTCTGAGGGTGGTTGCTCGCCTGATCTTTAGAGTGCCCTCAGGTCAGGCACATGGTAGCTCACTATCAGGGAGTCAACTTATGACAGTTAATAGAGTAAATGTAACATACTGTCTTCTATGATTATATCATTGTGTAAGGACAAAGAATAAATTCAGTTGCAGAAGCAAGGAGCACCAATATTGCTGGTCTACATTATGTAATTACCTTTCTCATCTGTGCCACTGATGATGGTGAGGAGGGTCTGCAACCACCGATGTTCTGTCAAGCGGTGCTGCACAGTTCTGTTGCAGCAAACGCGTCGAAGGAACACGAGGAAGTCGCCAACAACTGCTACAGCCACAGAGCTTGGTTCTGTAGGAAATGACTGATCTGTACAATGTAAAAGAAATGCAAGCTATCCTTTCAAACTTTGCAAGAAACATTAGGAAAGAAATCACAGAGAAGGACACCTTCAGAAGAATTATAAAGATGCTCAGGTTTAAATAAAAATGGAACTCCCATGACACTAAATATGATATTAGCGGTATAAATGCTCAAATTGCTGAAAATAAGCTGCTCATTTAAAGCATTTTTGGCATATATATCTTAATAGAATGAACTCTACAGTGTATTAAATGTACGAATATGTGTAAGCTTAGCTGCTAGCGTAACTTAGATATTAAAGCAATAACTAAACGAAAATATTTATTAAAGTACCATAACTAAGAACATACAGTTTTAAAAGTTAACAGGAATTTAGTAGTCAAAATACAAAAGATTCAGGAATAGTGAATTGAATTTTCTGTGCAGTCCTAAGCTTACCTGCGGAATTATCTTGTGCAGGAGCAAGTGAAGGGCAAACAGCATGAAGTAAGCTCTGAAGGCGTTGCCATAGCAACTCCATGACTGTCTGTACCACACCAATACTAAGTCTTTCTGAATGCATTCTGGACATAAATGGACAAAAATCCAAAGGTTTTATCCTTACAGGGAGCAGCAGGAAGACTCAAACAAAAAAAATAAATTTCAACGAAACTTTTTCTTTTCTTTTCTTTTTTTTTGGTTTGGAACTCTTCAATACACTGAGTTTGAGCGTATAAGAGAGATGCCTGCACACACTGAAACAGACAAACTGCAGAAAGCGAAGAAGTTTAGCATGTAAAACAAACACAAAGGTCACAATAAGCAATGAATAGGTATTCACCAAATATAACAAAACTAACAAGTGCAAAAATGAAAGTCAAGCATGACTCACCCAGTGGATAAAGCAATGATCTGTAACAGACGCTGACTGGACATGTGCAGTATGGCTGCCATTTGAGCAGGCTGGAGACTGCACGTTACAGGAGGCAAAGTCTGGGGCATTGTCAGAGATGCTGGGGCACAGAGCTCCAGAAGGGTGGCAGGTAGGCGGCAGGAGACAACAAGTGAGATGTCCACAGGTTGATATCTCACACTCAGTGCCAGAATAGATGACAACAGCAACTGAGATCGTGTGTCTGAAGAAAGCAGACAACAGCATAAAAATCTACAGAAATATATACAGGATTATCTGCTCATAAAACTGACCGTTGTCATTAGTTTGTCATGAAAATGCATTGTTATTTGTGCTATATATGTGCTATATATATATGTGTGTTTGTGAGTAATAATAATAATACAGGGCAGAATTATATCATATAGGAGCACATACTCTGCATTTTAGACAAACCCAAGCTAGAATAGGGGACACAGTAGTAAAGACATACAATGAAGATGTAAAGACAAAGGATAACATATAGTAACAACATCTGGTAAATCAGAGGCATATTTACAGAAATAAGATTAGCATATAAACTAACCTTGGGTAGAATATTTTAATGAGAAGTGCTCATGAGGGTTAGCAGAAGAGAGCTGTTAAGAGTACATAATTTACATAGTGTAACTTACTGAATGCCTGGCTGGATGAGTGGTGAATGCGAACAAGAGAGTTGATAAGAGCTTCGTATACACGATGGACAGCCAGCTGTATCTCTTGCTGGGTCTGTGATTTGGCTGTCTGGATCAGGTCCTGGGAAAAAAAAAAGACATTTCAAAAAGACTATGAAATAAAGCTTTGCTATTGCAGTTTTTTGCACCTTTTTTTTTAATACTGTTTTGAAACATTTTAGGCCAGAAAAGTGAAGGGTTTCCTAACCTAGAGGCTGTCGGGGGAGGGTTGGGGAGGGTCTAAAGCTACTGAAATATAGTTCATCTCAAAATGTCTTGGACTGTTCTTTTCTGTATCCAACACTCACCCAAAGGATTCTGTCTATAACTAAAAAGGCAGTCCTGACCTGATAGTGACGTAGATGTTGACCTGTTATCTTGAGGTCAAAGTTCAAGCCCAGGCCAAAGCAGCCAGCCAGTAGCTGAAGGTGAGCTGAGTTAAGGAGTGTTGTAGATGTAAGACTGAAGCCCCCAATGTTAGCTTCTTTGTCCTTGGCTGTTGAAAACAGCTCTGCCACTTGGTTTAGTGCATATAGCCGTGACTGAAAGAAAAAATGCAGCTTTAATTTATTAACAAAATCTCAAAAATTCTTTTTCTTTAACTGATTAATTTTGATCCCATAAAAAAATATAAAATATGCAATTTTAGATCACCTTGTCTGAGGTTAGACACTCAGTATAAAATTTTTCTCTGAAATACCTAGAGTAAGAATAACTGTTTCAATGACAGCCAGGAAAACAGTGGTCTTTAGAGTTCTGACCTCTGCTCTTTCTTGTTGCACTGTCATAGCACGAGCCATTTCAAGTGTTTCTACTTCGTCAAAGCGCCCTGCTCTCTGTTCACATGATACGAAGCGTGCAATTTCCACTGCCCAAGGAGCAGGGGACAATGCAGAACTCAGTGGATAGGAGCTTCCCCCAAAAGCTAAGCCTGGGTCTCGGTCCTGATCTCGCATCCTGCCCAAGAGCTGTTCCTGCTGCCAACGTAGTCGGCGAAGCATTTCCTTTACTTTCTGCAGGGAGTTAAGATGAGGACCTAAAGCAAAAGGTTACGAAGTAATTTCAGTCATTCTCAGCTAGTTATTATTCAAGTTTTGAACTTCTTCCATAACTTAAATGTTGCTCTGAACAGAAGATGCAATAGTTTTTATAAAAGTAAATATTTGTGACATCAAAAATACTGATAATTGAAACAGGAGACATTTTATAGATAATCAAACAGACAAATAAAAAATAAAATAAACTCACTTAAATGATGAATGTTATTCCAAGAATTTAGGTTTGGGGTGGCTATGCCTTCCCTCTCCCAAATTGGCTGAGCTGACTCATCCTGCAGATGACAAGACTGTAAGTTCAGCAAGTAACAAGGAATTATAAATCCTAGATCAAATATGATGATTTTTGTTCCGATGTTTTACTTTTGCTTTTCTTAAAGCTTCCATCACTTCCAAATAAACCATACAATTAAAAAAATGATAGCACCCTTTAAGACTGAGAGAATATGGTAGGTCCTGTGTACCTCAGGTTCCGATGTAATATCGGGAAGACTTCCATGGCGTTGTCTTCTGAGAGGAGATGGGGGGTGAGTCACATGGTCCTTGTCCTCATGAGATTTCTTCAGCAAACTTACTGTTTCTTCTGTAAAATACATAAATACATGGGTAAAATAAGTTTGTTGACCTTTTTAATGCATGTTCACAGACAAAAGCAGGGAGCTGAGTAATTAAACAGTAACATGCATAGCCAAGGGTATGAAAATATATCAAAACACATAGTTTAAATAATAATGACAGTACTAAAAATTTTAAATTAAAATAATCTGTCAGAGACAGATATGGAATCCATTGGTCTTAAATTTTTGACATCACATATTCATAATTGCATTAAATTTTTTACTGTTCTGTTTTCTTAAGAGCTGTATAAATAAAATGGATGGATGGCTTGATTTTTTTCATTTTTAGGTTGTTTAGAAAAGTGTAAAATCTCTTCACATTTTACAATTCAAATAATATCATTTACCTTCTTTTTTAAATGATAAAAAGCTCTTAACCAAACGAATTATTGGCCCTGCTCACTGGGGACTAGTGGCCCTAGCAGCCAGAACCCCCACTGAGCCCAGGTGTTTCCACCTTTGACCACTATTAAAATAAACGTCTGCATCATAAGTTCAACAGTCTTTTTGCTTGGTTCACAGGCTATGCTGTACGCATGCTTCGGTGTTGTCATGCTTTTTAGCAGGAGCAAACATTTATTTGGTTAAAGAGCAGTGGTAGTTCTTATGCTCCTAATAGTTGGGTAATCTGGTAAAGTTGAAAAAGAAGCAACAGAAAAATCTGAATGTAGTTTACCTGTAATCGGTGGGCATACTGCCAACAGAAGAAATATGCATCTCTGCAAGAATCGCTGAGCAACATCGCTGTATGATAGTTCCTCACGATCCCCTTGAAGTGTTCCTTCCTGGTCATCATCATCTAGACAACAAAAAGATAAAAGTGATTATCAAAACTTTATGTGCATCCATATAAAATTAATCACAGAATCTAAAACACATCAAGGTATGAATAATGGTGAATGACACTGCTAACCTTTTGACAAAAGTGAAAGCTGCTTTAACCTGAAATTGCCTCTTGCAGATTAATAAAGTTGTATCCTAACCTGAACAGCTAGTGTTCTTTACTTGCTTGTCTAATAGTAGTCTGCATTCCCGCCAATCACTCGTTAAAGCAATAGCAGTTACAAAATAGAAATCTTATTTACTTTTGTATCTTGTAATGCCTTGTTGCTGCTAATACGAGTCGTGTTCTACACAGACAGGAAGTAATATTTGGGGGTAAGATTCCATAAAAAAGAACTGTTTTAACCTAAATATCACAGGCAAAAATCTTTTCACCATGACCAGAAACAGCTGGATGGCTACTGCACTATAAGCACCCAGGTTTACTGCTGATTCTGGTGCTGGGGTCAACCTAGCTGCAAGCTGAATGTGGCTATTTCTCCCTTCCCTCAACCTACTCCTCACCACATCCCCCTCATTGGCTCTGTGCTAAAACAAACTGGCATGTCAATCAGCTCTGCTGACCAATCAACCTTCCGCTGGAGTCCAAGCCAGCTTGAAAAGAGGTATTTACGCAGGGGCAGCAGAAAGCACAAGGCAACATGAGGCACTAAAACTGGTGTACATCCAAAAAAAAACAAAAACCAAAGAGCAGTTACCTCAAGCCATGAGTCTCATCTTTATTTTGATTATTATTTTTTATATTGTACATCAATACTCCCGGAGCTACACAAATATGCACACATGAACATACATATACAGACACAAAACCTTGCTGAGTTACTGTAGCATGCAGAGCAGATGGGTCAAATGCTAAAGACAAATGAACAACATACTTTTCCTTACCATCTGACTCTCTGTGCTCACGATCTAAGTCAATAGTCTCACTGCTGTCATTAAGACCTTCAGTCTGAGGCTGCAGCCCAGACATGCCGCCTTGTGCACTGCTACTTTCAGGACCCTCTTCATCAGTAGAGACCCGTTTGGAGCGAGCCTCTGGAGATGCAGGTATGGTGGCGTAGCTGCTGTAGGACTGGCGATAGGACACCAACTTGCTCCGAAGCTGATATACAAGGAGGAACAGGGACTGTAGCTGGGGACTTGGCCTGCAAACAAAGAAAATAAGCCAGTCAGAAAGTACAAATCCTCCAAGAATAATATTATCATCAGTTCTGCACAAAGGTAAGAATTTCATTTGGTGTAAAATCCCATGAAATACAATGGGCGTAACCTATTCCAGAACTTGAAATTTATACAAAAAAGTAGTTGTTTTGAAGGCTCAAAACGTGATGTTTCTGAGATTTTCTCCTCCAGGACAAAGGCCACATCATTTTATTTATTTTCCTACAAACTGGAATAAGCATCTGATGCATTCTTGTAGAATATAAAAATTGTATGTCAAGGGCAGCAAAGGTGCAAAAGTGTTCTGAAAACCAAAAATTAAGAACAGTTGATTATGTTTAAACCTTTTTGTGTGTCCAGGGTTTGAATGCACAATAATAAAAAGTAAGCACTGAAAAAAAAACAACAAAGCAGTCAAAAAATGTGAAAAGATTCTACAGATTCAACTTCTACAGATATCTTCATGTGAAATACTTTGTCCGTCATTAGAGTGCTTACAATGTGTAAAATTAAAATGGATGCATAGTTTACAACTCCACATAAATGTGTTTCACCAATCACCATCAGCGCAATTTACTAAGAAAGTGAGCAGCATGTAGCAACACTATATACTGAAGGCACTAAACATCACTAGAGCCACAACGCTTCCTCACACTTCTGATTCCAGAGCAGATCTAAGTAGGTTTCCATGTTTCAGGAGTGCAGCCAGGTAAAAGCGTGTCACAGTGTCCAACACTGTTTCCTCTGCCAACTCACAAGTGTCCAAGTCTGAAATAAATATTTGAAATCAAAATATTACTTCACAGAATTCTATCATCAGTGTTAGTAGCAGCAGGTATTAATCAGCATGCATACGTAATTTTCTTACATGTAACATTAGTAATATATCAAAGATTTTAAAAATCTACATCTGGCTGACAGGTGCACAAAAAAGTCTTGAGAAACAAAACTAATGTATGATGAATACGAGCTCACCCTGATCAACAGCAAAGCCATGCATCATGCTGACCAGATGAACAGTTGAAGTGCATGGCAACCCCAAGCCCAAATCCAACAGACTGCTGGTCTCTTCTTCTAAGTTCAAGTCCAGTTCAAGATGAAGACCATCAGAGTATTTCTCTGACATATTCTCACAGACTGTGTTTGTAACCTTTTCTGAAAGATTACAGTCAAACATCAAGCTCTGTTACAAGAAGCCACTCAAAATTATAATAACATGTCCAGGTTTGATCATAATTTTGAAGGATCCAAAAGCAATGACAATGCTCTTCTTTCTTTAACACTCTTAATATGGTCTTGGTTGTGTAGACAGTTAATCTGGCATGGGTAACATACAGCACAGCTGATGAAGACCGACAGAAACTATCATTTTCAAAAAAAAAATTACAAGCACTTCTTCAACTGTTTTTCCTTTACTCAAATCTTTGTTATACAACATATTTTATTAACAGGCAAATAAAAAAAGAAAGAGTAAGTGAACATACGTTAATTAGTGATTCACAAAAAATAGGTCACAATGCACAAATTTAAATAAATGATTCTTCTCACCCTATTCACAGACAAAATAATCAGTATTTCATAACACATACAATATTCAAATTTAATCTGCTTTTGTGTAGTCTCTATTTTGGTTATTTTCACAAAAATTCTGTCAAAATAGATATAGAATTTCAAACAGAAAACAAAACGGGATGTGGAATCATAGTCAAGGGGAGATAATTTCCTACGAGAATAAATAATCTGAAGAGTAGTGAGATCTTCCCTAGGGCATCCGGTAATGTAGTGGTTAAAACACTTGCTTGTCATCATTGCAGGTAGAAATTCAGGGTTCAGATCTTGTCTCATGACACTCTCTGTACGTGACACCTGTCTGCAGGGCTGGGCATCAGGGATTTCTAATTCCCCTCCCTCTACTCTCATAGTGCGAAATCACCTCAAGGTGGAAGCACTTTCAACTCTCTCACCGCCATTAATCCTCTCTGGCTAAAAGCCTTCATAGTTTTTTCATTTTTACAAGTTGTCTCGGGGATACACTTTACATCAGTGTCAAACAGTCATGTACTTCAACATTTTACTGCAGTTTCTGATTTGTAATTACCTAGATCATCCTGACGATTTGAGCTACGTGTTTGATTACTGATCTATTCTGCTCCAGTCCAATATCTGTAGATGTGTCTCACTGACGTCTTGATCTACAAATGTCATCCAGCAGAAGAATAACCTGGCATTCCCATTTTGTCTGTCTTGTGTTTTTGTGTTTGTAATGAGTGGCTTTGGGTAGGATACTGCCCTATTAAAGCTCACATTACTATCATCATTAAAGAAACCCCAAAAAACAACCATACCCAGCTGCTTTACTGAGAAATGCAGTCCATTGCTGAACAGTGGCGAGGATAGCCAAGACTGGCTCTGTGCCTCACAGGCCATCATGGGTGGTCCGTACAGCATTGAACCAATGCAAAGTCCGACTACCAGTGCACAGGTCCGTTCTAAGTCCAGTACCCATGACCAAGGTACAGACTTCAAGTCGTCTTCTCCTCCTGTTGAACATTATTTCCCTCATAAGAAATAAATCCCCAAAAAACTTCTTTTTTTTTATAATTGATAGTCACACAATGTCAAAGCTGTAGAACAAGGAAACCAGCTTTATTAGAACGTTAGAAATATCAAAGATTTAGTACTTGTCAAGCTTTCAGTTATCCTAAATGCTGAGTTTTTATGTAATCTACATACCTCTGCAAAAGATCATGAAAAGTCAATCAAAATAAAAGTTAATTAGATGTTCTGAAAAAACTATTATTAAAAATGTGCCATGCAATCAAGAGAACTGGGGAAAGACTCAACTCTAAAATGGATTCCCTGCCAACAAGCAAGAGCTGGGAAGACAGCTTATGTTCTTGATCATAATACTGAGTACTCACCAACTTCAGGTTCAAGGTGAGACAGGTCTAGGAACTGCATGCTAGAAAGAGCACGACACAGACTGTCCAAGCATGGAAGCAGTGACAGCACCTCGTGCAAGACGGGCAGCACCAGAGGCACGGGCACCAGCACCAATGCCGTGACTATGTGAGTTAACATTTCTCCAGCAGGCGATTGAAGTAGTACATCTGTTTCAAAAGTTACATTCTTCTTGAAGCCAGTCAATTAGGCACATGAGCATTTCACTTTTAATATATAAAGATTTTCTTAGAGAAATGGAAATTTATTGTTTAAACTGAAACCAAACAATTTCCCTGAAAATACTATTTTTGGTAGCAAAATATTTTGATGACTTACCAGATGATGATACAGAGATATATCGCCCTCTAGCTACCCAATTCCAGTGTCCACTCCTGATTGGCCAGACTGGAGTGGACAGCTGGAACTGGGTGGCTAGAGGGCAATACCTCCATGAGGTCATATCATCTGGTACAGTATGAAGAAGAAATTGTCAATATTTTCTGCCAATGATTATTATATCTTTTAAAAAGAGCCCAATGGGGAATGTCAGTAAACTTAGATATCCTTACTCTCAAGTTGATTGTGACATTCATTGCTGGTATTGTGACTTGCTTGAATGATTGTTGTGGCATGGGTGATGATCTCAGCACAAACTGGCAGCAGTAGTAGCAAGTGTTGTTGCAGATGCTTTGCAATATCTTGCACCTGATCAAACAATAAAAATAAGCTTGACAAAAATGCCAATAAATTTTGACTTGAAATTCATCAAAAGCTTTAATTTCAGTACCAAAAATAAACTGTAGAATTTATGCAAAATATTTTATATAAAATACCACAGACTGTGATAAACAGTAAAACATTAGATGTAACATCTTCTGACAGGAAAAAAAAACCTGATAATGAAAGAGGAAAAAAGCAGTTAAAACTTTAAAGAAAGCACCAAACCATCTGTTCATTCTTGCTATTTAGACAATAAGCCAAAAGATGTTTCTGCAATGATGACAGCAAGTTGTGCAGGTGAGGAGGTGGAGATGACTCTATGGCAGTCACCAGTTTGGCTTTGTCCAGGTTTTTCTCCAGTTCACACAACGAACGTTCCTGTAATAGATCAATGAGGATCAGTCGTCATGAGAAAGAAACATCAGCACACATAAAAAATGCGAGACTCATGCACTGAAACACTAGTGCTACTTGTTGGAAATAAAATTTAGATGCCTTGGAGGCAAACATCACTCTTGAATGGCTGGTTGTTTTTGTGTTGATCTAATACAACTGGTCATGCCTCTGTTTCCAAAGAAATCTACTGATATCCAAATATCACTGCATCAGCGAAGTCTGATATTTCTAACCTTACATCACTACTACCACCACCATCACTACTACCACCACCACCACCAGCTCCCACACTTCCTCACTGACCGTGTGTGCAGCAAGGTTCCTGAGAATGGTCTTCATAAGCAACTCAGCAAGCTGTAGATTTTGTGTGCAAGAGGACTCTGGCTTCATTTGAGTATCACCAAAGTCGGTGACAGTGCATACATCTGATGCTGCTCCAGTGGACGCTGTGAGGCCCAAAACAGTGGCAACATGCTGATTATCTTGGAGGCTTGTCAGCACAATGCCCAGCTGCATACGCTGTTTGGGACAGTCAGAAGTATCTAGTTGTCAGTATTCACCTGACCAGCCTCAACAAAGTCTTCCAGCTGCAATCTACATCTTTGAGAACTTTTATTTGAAGACTTTTGCCTATTATCTCTGCCACCTTTTTACCATTTGAAGAAAATTCTCCAAGGTAAAATCACGTAAATGCCTGAAAGGATACTCAATTATGTCATTTCTTGTTAGCTCCCCTTACCTGTCATGGTCTTATCAAAGGCCGAATTCCATCTATCAAGTTCAGTAGAAAAAAATCTCAACTTATCTGCAAACTGATATAATACTATGGAATATAATTTAGTTGTCAAAATATTGCAGTTGAGGAATATACACTTTTTTTCCTGACATAACTTGAACTCTTTAGGGCAAAAGGTAAAAAAATCTGCTGGACTTGATGCTCTGCATGATTACCTGTCCTCGTGTAAGTGTGTCCCAGCTTCCAGGTCCCTGAGGAAGCAACAAATGCAAAAGCTCCATGCGTTCCCTCAGAGGTGGTAAAAGCAGGCAGGCACCAATCGACAGAGTAGAAGACACCGCCTTCAAAAATCAAACATATATTAAAAAATCAGTAACAAATTTTTGCTTAATGACTGTCATAACATTAACTCATTTAGGAGCTCAGGTTGTGTATATTGTACGTTAATGTTTTTGTTTTAGCAGTAGTGACCCATCTTGATGAAGTGAAGATCTCCATCAGTGACGTTTTAATGTAATGAGTTTTTTCATTTCAAACACAAGAAAATCCTAGTCATTTCCCATTATAAAAATCTTAAAACATTATCTTCATAAAATAATGCACAAAAGTACTTGTTATCTATGAACAAAAATGAATTCTTTAATTATGTGTAATAACACCACAGTGTCCATGGAATATGTAAGGCCCACCTGCTGAATGCCATCTGGTGTGGAAGTGTCAACAAGGCGAAACAACAAATTTCTCAGGGGTTGTGTTTGCTCCCCTAGCACCTCACTACCCAGCCCACAGGCCAGAGTCAAAGCCAAATGAGATGACAACAGACGCAGACACAGCAAGACAAAGTGGTGATGCTGCCTGGTGGACAGAACAAAAGATATTTTTAGTTTTACAAAGATTTTGCATGAAGAATGCTATAACAGACCCAACTTGGGTGCACGCACATGAAATTTGATATCACAATGCAAGATCCTTCAAATCTGTTAGCATCCTCAACATTATGTGCAAGTGACAGTTTAAAAAACCTCTAGAATTTACACACTTAAGACTGAATGCCCATGTGAAAAAGAATACTTCTGCAAAGATAAACATCAAAAGATTAAACACATGCATCACCAAGAATCTCTTACTCGCTGGACGTAAATGGTGGAGGAGGGGATGGGGCATCAAACCCATCACAGTAGCGCTCCAAGAAACTGCACAGTTTGGCAAATGTTGCTTCCTGAAGGTCAACGCAAAAGGGTCTGTGCCAAGCTATCACATGTCTGGAGAGAGAGCAAGCAAACACAAGTTCAAGGAACATTTATGTGGTTTTCATCATACCATATCGCTCCGACATTTTCCTCTTTCAGATGCCAGACTAAGCTTTGCATCAACAGACACTTTCACTATACAGTACTGTTAAAATAACAGCCCTCATGAGTAATCAAGCTATGTCAATCAACTGAACAATATTCAAGGATTTTTCCTGTGCAGTTCAGAAGACTAGATCCAGTAGAACCTGACCACTCAGAAGAGATAAAAAAAAATGCAATCCCATCTATGGTGGGTTCTGACTTCCCATCTGTCCATCCCAAAACCATCCCCCAAAAAAACATGCATGCGTGCACACCAGCACACTCCTACACGCACTACATCCACAAACACAGCATAATCTAGCATTAACAAAAGTAAAGTGAACACTTGAAATCTTGGAGCTAGCATTTTCTTTTTTAAGTATGCTCCACTTACCTGTCTGATGGTAGTGCTGTCCAGGCCACACTGTGAGAAGTACCTGCCGAGATCTGTTGAACAGCCACACCTTCCAGACCCACAACCTTGCGAGGTCGTGTGATGGGACTTTGGGAGTGGCCTTGACCACACTGACCCATGGCATTATTCCCCCAAGCATAAACCTCATTATCTGTTAGTAAACAGCATGTTTTTGAAGAACAGACTGCAGCTAGGCCAAATATTCATAGCCAAGAAGATTGCAGTCTGAATAAGCTCTTCACTGCAGACTATAAATGGACTTTCTTTTTGAAGGAACAATCTTTTGAAATTAAAAAATAAATCCTTTTAAAATATAAGTTCAACTTCGTAAGGTCAAAGAAGAAATGACTAAACAATTATATTACTTGCTAACTTATTACTTGCTAACCAGACAGCAACACACTAACAATACTTACAGTGTATACCTAAAATAGGCAGAAAAGCTGTTTTTACCCTGTCAATATGACAGTTCATCAGTAAATCAAGCCCACTTCTGAGACTTCTTCAATTCATTTATTCATAGTAATAAAGCTGTAAACATACCATGGGAAAGAGCCAAACAGTGGCTGTCACCACAGGAGATGTCCACAATGCGAATATTCTGTAGATCCTCAATAAGTTTGGGCCTTAAAGCAGTGAACTCTGCCACACCACAACCTATGCAAGAGCCACTACCCCAAGCATACACCTGAGGGGAAGAAAGCAAATAGATGAGTAAGATTTACTTGGTGATGGGCATATGCTAGTATGTTAATTAAGTAAAACCTCAGCACTTGCCTGAAAAAATGACAATGAAAACTTCTGTTAGCAATATCCTTTACCTATTTCTTTAAGTTCTACTATGATAATGTTGGAAACTCTAAGTGTTCCTTTGTACAAATGTACTTTTTTTACCCATCCAAAAGTCCAAAATATTCTGATTTTTGAGAATATATTCCCCCCAAAATTTCCAGTGTAATAAAATTAATATTCTACCCTTAATTTCTGATAATAGTACCAAGATCATCACCAGCATGGTATATATATATACACACACAGAGCTACAGAACATTTAATTTGAGAGAAAACAAAAAAAATTTTACTTTCTTTTTGCATAAGACATTTCTCATTGTCTAAGTGCCAGAATGTTCTACATTACAGGTTATCAGATGATTGAAAGGGCATCAATTTCATAATCCTGCTATTATCTGCGAATATATAAACTTAACATATATATATTTTTTTTTGGGTTAGGTGTTTTTACACCCATCAATTGGTCAATTGTCTTTTGGGGTTTTTTTGCTTTTGGCTTTTGCATATTGTTTTCATAGTTTACCTCCTATATACCTAAAAAGTAGTTACTATAATTCTGCTGTTGCAACTGCCTGTAACAAAATTCACTGACAAGCAAGTCCTCAGTGTGTTTAACAAAACACCTCTGTCTCACCTGTCCAGTGGAGGTAAGAGCTAGAGAAGATTGACCACTGCAGGCCACCTTGCGGATGTGCATGCCAGCAAAAGCTTCAATCGAACGAGGTTTGTTGTACCGGTTCATATCTCCATGCCCAAGCTTTCCTGATAAAATAATGAAAAGTGCGTTCTACCTAAGTCTGCATGGTATTTAACACCAATTAAGCAATCAACTCATGTAATTTAAAGAAAATCAAACTACATTTTCTGAGCATTTCAGGACTAATTTTCCATTATTCAATTACAGGTTTTATAAGACAGTACAATGGATTATTTTGACTAAGAGGTATGTGGGTGTGTACCTATGCATCTTCCCCATGATAAATATTTAGACAACAGTGCCTTATTTTCTCAGAGAATAAAAGGTTACAGAGGAGTAATCTCTTTTAATAATCTTTTCTTTGCCAGATTAAGACTGCAGACATGACTTAACTAAAAAAGCTGCCACCCCAACCCGGCTCAGTTCTAACATCTTGCAGACTTCATGCTCAGTGGCTCACCATTGTCCCCACTGCCAAATGACCAGACTGTCTTGCCATCCTGAGACACTGCAATAGTATGGACACTACCACAGGCCACTTGTCCAACCTCCCCAATGTCCTTCACCAGCTTAGGGCTGCTATAGGATGTTTTATCTCCATGACCTGGCACAAAAATTAGAAAATTCTGTCAAAATGTAACTTTGCCAAATAAATTTACTGTGAAGTGAAAATCATAGAGAAAGCTGTAGACTCACTTACACATGAGTATATCCATTCACTCCTTCACACAAGTGTGTGGCTTAAAAAAAAAAACACACACACACATATGCAGATATCTGAGCATGCCCCTACCGTTGACTTCTTCCTCACCCATCAATCTATGCATATTTCACTTACCAAGGCGGCCATAGTCCCCTTCTCCCCAAGTGTACAGTTCCCCTCCCTCAGTTACTGCAGCACTATGCCTGTAGCCAGCTGAGATGCAACGGATTTTCTGAAAAAATCAGTAATAAGCAAAGCAATAACAAATAAGCAAGAAACAAGCACTACAGAGTACAAGACCTATCATCATTAAAATTTGATCTGATATATGCTTTAAATATTGGCATACAAATGAACATAAATGGAATGCTACTGGATGTACACACATATCTATACACACCCATGTAGATATGTATACATGCATGTGGTCATGTGAACAGATATACACATGTGGGCATTATTTTCCCCCAACTCAAAAAAACTTCTCCCGACTCCCTATTTCGTCGGTGATGTGTGTATAAGCAGAAACATGAGTGGTTCCTACCTTGCCAATAAAAGGACCTTGAATCAGTTTAGGTGACTTTACAGTGCAGTTGTTTCCATGGCCCAGTTTACCATAATCTCCTGGAGGAAAAAAAAAAACAAAAAAAAACCATCAACATAAAATTTAGCAACTAAATAACTTGAACAAATAAATATCTGCTGATTCCTTTGAATGCTTAATACATGTCAACAGGTCACTGTAACAGGCCCAGATGTCTGGGCACACCTGAGTATAATCCATATGTGTATTCCCCACAAACAAGTATGAGAAGGAGTTAGTGAGCACAGAGGCATACACTGCCTTTTTGGCCGCGAGTTACTGATTCTCGGTTTCTCAGCTTTAGCTAACCTATGTCTACTGATTGTGCGATCAGAGATCGTGTGTACTCATAGCAAATAAATGACTGAAATTCAACAACTGAGTAGACTTAGCTTGACAGAGAAATTGGCATCATAGATTCCAGTGCCCAATAAGCCATTGATGAAGACAAAATCCCCCAGGGCTTGCACATCATTGTCATTAACACTATCTTCCCACTTTCCATTGTAACGCATACAGTAACAAAAAGCAAATGTCTAGACTTAATAAAAAGAGAAGTGTTGGAAGTGTAAACATTGCACTTGTACTAGACTAACTTATACTCACCATCTCCCCAAGAATAAACCTCCCCATCTACAGAAAGGGCCAGTGTGTGTCCATCAGAACCTTTGGATGATGATATTTTCTTTATACCACATTTAGGTTCAAATGTCACCTTCATAGGGAATGGCTGATTGTTTGAGTCACCCAGACCTAGTCGTCCATAACTGCCTTTGCCACAAGCACTCACAGTGTTGTCATTATGGATCAGGAATGTGCAGAACTGACCAGCTTCAATCTGCAACAAAGAACTTTATCAATTTAACAGTTTCTGTTTGTCTGCAGCAGGAAAATCAAGATGACTAGACATTGTAAGAAATGATTTTCAAGATGACATACATTGTTGAACTGTGTGCTTCTTTATAATGCCAAATCCAGGAACAGAAAAGGCCATATTCAGCTCTAATGAAACCACCACAAAGACACTTATAATCACTTGAAATCCATTTTTATCGTTTTCTAAGATTAAAAGAAGTTTGCATCTCTTAGCAAATAACTCTACGTATTACTTTTGATAAAATTTTTACACAATAGACAATGAAACAGAGATCATACATCAACCCTAACCCTGTATTTATCCATATGATTTATAAAATATTTATCATGCAACTTAACTATATTGTACACAATATTTATTATAAATTAATGAAATATCAAAAATCTTAACAGAGGAGCTTAAAACCTTACCAGCTGACAGCTAGCAAAAGCAGAAGCAAGCTTTGGTGTGAGGATTTTCTCTTGGCTGCCTTCAGCTAGCTGATGTGAATTGTTGCTGCCCCAGACGTAGACATCACACTCCTCCCTTGCCCCCTGGCCTGATCCAGATGTTGACAACATCACACTGGGTCTCCCAGTCACGCCTGTCTCACAGCCAGAAGTGCTACTGCTAGAAGTGGAGGCAGTGTTGTTCACATTGCTGTCAGGTCCAGCAGAGGTGTTGGTGTAGTCTTCAGCAAGGTGCTGCAGCTGTGGGCAAGCTTTCTGAGATCAATATTTGACTGCTTAACAAAAAACATTGTTTTATGATCAAGGAAATAGTGTACATGACTCTTTTTACAATCTTGACTGATCACTGCATTTAGGTTAAAACTGCGTATGCACCAATGAGACTAGCTTTTCTTGAGTTTGATTTGGCTGAAGCTGCTAAGATTTATAAGATTGCAATTTTTTTGGGGGGTGTAATTTCTGAGACATGAGCGACTAAACTTTTGATTGCAAACATTTATATTCAAATACTGTTAATAAAGAGCAGAGATAAATTTAATTAGCGCATTCTCTCACCTCTCTCACTGGCTGTAGCCTTGACAAGGTTATCATGCTAATATACTTTGTTGATGTTACAATAGATTAGTGTCTATTAATGAACTAAAGCAAGATTTGGGGGAAAAAGGAGAAATCTGCACAAATAACTGTGAGAAATTCTTTCAAAATCTAATTTGTAGTCAGGATTGAATTGATTTGTCAAACCTCTTCCATCAATAGAATGGCTGCCTCATGCATGGGTAGGTGACCATCTGTGTTCTCTTGCAAAGACGGTCTAGACGTACAGTTCCGGCCACCACTCTGTTTACAGTAAATTAAGTTCTGACATAGGCAATACTACACACAGCTGAAGATGCTACTTAACAAAGCACTGGTATCCACAAATTTACCAAAGTATATGCATACTGAAACTTTAGCAGCCTATAGAAAATAAACATGAAATATCTCTGAATTAAAATTTTTAAATTCAGGCCAGTGAACATGTACAAATCGTCTTTAAGTAACACCTTGTCTGGCACCAGAATAAATTTAACATTGACGTCTTATGACTAACAATAAAAGTACATTTAAAGATTATCCTGAAAAAAATGCACAACTTACTGCAGACTGCACCATCTCTGATAAGACTTTCTGAAAAAAGATTAATCCAATCCTTCCAAGTCGCCCTTCATGCACCCCTGATTTCTTCTCCTCGCTGCGGGCTGCAGCTGAGACATGTAGTGCCAAATCCACCCAGTCCAAAAGGAAGTGCAACATTCCTCGCTGCGCTGTGAGAGCGAGCATCAACTCTGCTGCCAACTGCTGTCCTGCAGCATCAGCTCCTGCCTGAGGTGAGGCTGCTGATCTTTTGGAAAAGAAAAGTTGCTGGATGAGAAAACCCAAGTAATTTACTCTTCTTTTCCCTTTTAGCACTGATGTAACAGAAATTATTAAGTAGCATTAACGCAGTATTATGTTATTACAATGTTATTAAGTTTCATTGAAACAGAGGCATTTATATGTACCAAATGCTTTAAATATTATTTTTAACAAATTAAAAGTTTAGTATTGTGACAATAAATATGATATTAACACTCCTAACATTATACTAACCTCAGAAATGAGGTGACCTCATTCAAAGAATCTGTCCCAAGACTAGTGAGCCGAGCCTCGTTGGCCAAAGACAAAGGAGGAAGCGATGACACAATGGAAATTGCTGTCTGTAACACTTCATTACACAAAGACATCTGCCCAGTCTGACGTGCTAGCAACCAATTCTGTCTGAAAAGTGAAAAAAGGAGGCTAAGTCCAGTTTTGACTCCTAGTTCAATCAGAGCATCGCTGCCAGAAATCACAGAAGCTCCAGACTTTTCATTTGAGGCACCAACCACTTGTGACTTTGCCTCTGTTCCAATCTGGGTTGATTCTGGTCTGTTGTGAAACTTGTGTGACACAGCATGATAAATCCTCTGCAGGACTAGTTGCCTCCTCCTCAATTTCTGTGTAAATGGAGCGCTATTATAAACAACAGCTCCCAGAAAGAGCTGATTGGACAGAAGGGAGTCCAGAAGATGTTCTTGTTCATCTGTTGTGAGGGAGTCAGAATCAAAATCTGGCAAAGGAGGGCCACTGATTGGAATGGCTTGAGGTGGAAAGAAAACCACTTCTTTGTTGTCCAAAAGACGCTCGTACAGCGCATTCAAGCTATCTGAGTAGTTAATAGACTCGCAGTCCTCAGTGACCCAGCTGCTGTTCAGGTGGTCAAACCACTTCAGTTTGTGCTTGCAGCCAACCATTCTGTCCTGCCAGCTCACTGGTGACAAAATGATAATGTAAAAAACAAAAAAGATAAATAGTCACCAACAAAGAAAGCATCAGACTGTTATGAAGTTTACTCGTTTGTAAAAATTTTACTTGTACAGCTCTTCAAGAATGAAATTTCAGAATCATGAAAGCCATCAGTCCCATTCTAATATAGTAGCATGCTAAGGCTCTTAAATCAAAGAAAACACTTATAATTGACTTCCTAGAAAAGTCACTATTTACATGTGATATGATTTACTAAAAATACTGCTTCCAATTACTACTTTAAAAAATTTAACAATGATCCTTTTTGCTTCTTGGTGTTTTGAATTTATGTGCAACATGTACCATAAAGAAACAATTTTTAATCATTGTTTACAGCATTTCCAGGACATTGAATACCTGCATAAAGTAAAGAAATGCTTCACACAAAAATACAAAACTGAAAATAAAATATTTAATAAACAAGACAAAAATTTTCTTCACAAAAGTAATGAGCAAACAGAACATACTATCACAAATGACTCTTGCTCTTCCTCAGCTCTTGTTCATGTCATCTGCAATCAAAATCATTTAAATAGCTCATTCACATAAAATGTAAGTGAAAGAAAATGTTATGCCCTTTTGCATTCTAATAACTTTTATGGCTTATGGCTAAAGACCTAGCACACTTCATTAATTATATGTGGGGCTGTGTGTGTGTTTTTTTATTATTAACTTGGAAGCGTTTTCATTTGAAATGCCTTTTGTGGCACTGGACACTTCCTACTGATCTACTGATATCCAAACTACGCAATTTTAAGAAAAATTCCAAAATTGTAAAAGAAACTAATTTAAATGGCAGAGATTATGAAGAATGAAAATTACACACAGGCATTAATAATCACTAACAAAATAGCAAGATTATACTCCGGCTACCGGTTGGTAGCAGACAAGATTCGTTTTTACCCAAGCCAACGTTCATGTTCTATTCATTACGGTCCTTGTGCTGCAAAACTTGCTCTCTCCGACACCTGCCCGTATTTTTTAAAAAGAAAGCATATTTTTCAAGAAAGCACTTATACAGTCGCAAACTTACCTTGCAAAAAAATGCAAATTATTATCTTTCTGCTGTGTCAAGCCGTCTTTACCATCAATCCGCCAGTTATCTTTCTTGATAGGATGTAACCTTTGACCTAAATTTTTAGAAGGAGTACGTTCCCTTGGCCTAGCGTTGCCATGGTAGTGATAGCTGTGAAAGAGTCGTAGACTTCTTCAGAAATTTGCGGTAAAAACAATCGCAACCAACAAATGAAATGAAAAAAGCAGGCAAACTTGTACTAAAAACTCCGCCAGAGGCCTTTAAATACAGGCAAATGCAGAAAGACTCACAATAATAATAATTAAAGTTCTCGTAAAAACATCTGCAAAGCACGTATTGTTTATTATACGATTATAAACATATGATATGTGTGTGTGTGTTTAAGCTGGGGATATTAAATTTATTTAAATGTCCCGTATCGACATAAACAGATGATTGATGGGGACAAAGAAAGCTGCCGATCCACTTTTTTTTTTTTTTTTTTTTTTTTTTGTTTATTTGTAAAGACTTATGAATATATTGTTCTCTATAGTAAACCTGCATAAAGAGCTAGACCACGAACTTGTATTACATTTCGCATGCGATGACACTAATAGTTGAACGTCCTGACAGTCGCTTCCGACAGCTTGTAAACTCAGTGTGGTTTATCAGAGAAACATTCGGCAGAAAACCTTAAGAGCATAAAAAAGAAACAGTAGAAAGACTTCTACTTTTTAGATGCGTTCTATGACTAGAGCTGTGGTATGGATTGGAACATTTATTGCTCGGATTGGAGTTTTTTCCTAACGATAGTGCCCAGTGAGAACAACTTTTGGCCATATCTCTTCTTTATCCCATATGACATTCTAAACAAGTTCTATAGCGCTCTCTTAATCAGCTTTATTCACATTTTGTTTGCGTGTTTCTGTGTATGCGTGTTCATAATGAAGTTGTCTATGCATCATTTACGCATACGAAGACAGGCTTCATATGAAAGGGTGCTCCGTCAACCATTCTTTGAAAGGAAAAAAAAAGGAAAAGAAGATGGGGAAAAATCTTCTAAGGCCAGACCCCCTTCACAGCCGCAGGCTGAGTACAGCATCCCCTGCCCCCATCTTATCAGGCCTGAGCGAGCGCACACACACAACACACACAAAACCACCACCACCACTACCTTACCACCAACACCAACACCAACACCAACACCACACCAACCAAGCAGCCATCCAGCCAACCAACCAAACAACTAAATGTTAGTTTAATCCTTGTTACTCATTGAGGAGCATAGGGCCGCAATGCAATGAAGCATGATCCTAAATATTGATTTAGAAAATGCTTTCTTCCAATATCTCCAGTTTTATGTACTACTACTTTTTCTTACATAACGATTACCGTTATTGTCGCTAGTGCTAATGTTCTGTGTGTGTTGGGATCCTGGAGCTAGGTCGATGCAATTTATCGCAAGGGAAAAGTTTTCTAAAGGCTAGCAGTGACAGTTAGGCCCTCATATACTTTCATATTCGATCATGTTGATTGTATTTTATCCATAGAAGTTATTTAAAATTACCACTTGAATATATCAGCTGGCTATTTAGAATATAACAATAGAGAAAAATTAAAGTCGCGTCACAGGATTAAAAAAATAACCAACAGAGCTTCCACAGAAATCGATGACATACGAAATAAAACATTTTTCATTATATGGCGTCGCAGAATGCCCGCCTGGGGAAAGCATATTGACGACTAGTCATTTTATATTCATGTAGAGAATGTTCCCTCTGTGAGAACACAATGGCTAACCATTGATAATTTAAACAGCGAGATAACCATTGCTAAATAATACAGGACGGGTTTTAAAATCTCTTTTGAAATCTGAGGAAATATAAGTGCACAAGAGGAAAGCTTTTATAATGATACGTCGTCTCACTGTCCAAGGAAACTATTTTTTTTTCAGAAGCTAAGAAGAGATGGACAATATAAACGCACGACTACAGGTTTCTAAATGCAAGTATGTGGTTAGTATGTTCCGTTATGTAGTAAGGAGCATATGCACATAAACGTAGGTAACATTTAGGTGCACATGTGTCGATTGTGTGTGTGTGTGTGAGAGAGAGAGAGAGAGAGAGAGAGAGAGTTCGTGTGTACTTTTTCTCATGTACAAGTTTTTAGGTCGATTTCATTTTTTAAAACATCATCCTTTAGAAAAATCCGAATGCCCTTATGCTTATCTGCGAATGGGTGTAACGATTTTCTTTTAATTGAAAAACACTGTAATACGGAGACCATTGTTTCACAAAGAATTTATTCGCCATCCCAGTCTCTACTAATCTAATCAATATCTGCCTCAGTAGGGTCCCAATGAAGTAAAGACTAACATGCAGCCACTGGAGCGTAGCAGTCGAAGTGATGTTGGTAAAAAAGAGTTCGATTAGTTCCCAACATGTCTGTTGTCAGCAGCAATGCTGCAGGAAAAGGTTGACAGCTTCGTTAAGCAGACTCACGATAAGTTATTAACCATCACTCCCATAACATCCATGGAAACAAAATAGAAAGTGATGTTTGGTACCTTCCCAACCTACAAGTACAATGAAGCTCAGATATATTTTAATACTTATACATATACGAGCACAATTTAAAAAATTGAAGACTATAAACAATATTGTTTTTGTTGTTGTTTATTGAACATAAAGTTGCTTTATCTCCATCTGTATCTAATGATCGCATATCTCGACTGTCAAAATCAATCCGTTAATACACAGTGAATTTTCGTATTATTTATGCCCCGTGTGCCTGCGGGTCTGCGTGTGCATGCCACATACGCCACCTCGTTAAGAAATGACAGATTTCGAACTCTGGCGTTAGCAGGAAACCCTGTGTCGCTATAGCAACCATGCCCAGGTCTTACACATCAGGTGCGCCCCCTGAGTAATTTCCGAAGTCCTACTGGGAGGCATGCATTAAAGTGTTGACACAAGCCAGCAGAAATGAGTGCTTTGTGTGCATAAACACCAGTAACTGCACCGCGTATTAATTTTACTTCGTTCCAGCATTCCCGCGGATGGAGTCAACGTTCAGACTACCTTAAGTCACGAGGTATGCCCCAAGGTATCAGCGGTGCAAGCCCTCCCGACAGAGCCCCGATTATATATCGCCGTAAAGGGACAGAAATGTGCCTCAGGGGAGAGCATCGATCATTACCATGACAGGTATTAAAATGATGAAAAACACCCGCAGCATATGCCGTATGTAAGTGTGCGCAGAAAAGCGTGTATCCTTCTGTTGCAGCTCTGGGAGGAATATTAAACATTAATCTAAATCATTTGAGCCAAAACGAGTCAGGAAGCTGCGGGGAAGGATAATCCCATGGGGAATCATAGACTATTGTATGTATACTGACTTCCTTTAGCTTCCTTGAAGTAAAACCTATTAATGCGCAATATCTAATATTTCCACAAAATAGTCATTTGCAACGTATTTTCTCGATCGAACTCTTTTTTCTCGAAATCAATTACCTAGATAGAGGCTGTTAATCAATGCAAAGTGGAAGTCAAACGATTTTCACACCTTCATAAGTGATCGTCAACAAAGGTCTCACCATGTTAAATTAATTCCACTAATTTGAAATTCCATTTTTCACTAGCGCACTGATAGTACTGAATTGTACTAACAGAAGTTCACATACAATCACATTATTCCAAAGCTCCAATGTAAAATAACATTAATATTTACATAAAATATTTTATAATATAACAATTTAAATACAAGTAGCCAAATAGCTAAAACGTTGATCACTAATTACAACATAGGTCTTGCTTCTGGCTTACATAATTTCTGACATCGTGATCAACTTGATTAAAAGACTGAGCATTCTATTGTGATTTTTTGTTTGTGAGCAGGCAACAACAATTTTGAAAACTAAATGCGCGTATGTGTTACATAACTGAGCGAACAGCAGTGTATCCTTCATAATCATACCTAATGTTTTTATTACGTATACATTATTAATTCAACTCTGATGGTTGTTTTCTTTTTCTTTTTTACTATTATTTGCGTAGCATATAAGATAATTGTTTACGCTTATAAAAAAAAACTACTCGGAAGACTACAGTTTGCCATCAGTTTGGAGGATACACTATGAGATAGAGGGATGGAGATTGAAAAAGAGAGAAAGAGAGAAGCTTGGCGGCTGGCACAGCAATGTTTGTCTTCCCTCACTTCAAACTGTCTCCTGCGTTTGGTCTGCTTCTTGAGTGCACTGAACCCTGACAGCTTGTCAGCCGGGGCATCACCCGAGCAACGCCTGGTATCCTTGCTACTTACATTCATATGTGCTGTTGGCATATGCGCAGAAGGTCGTGATGTTCATTTAGAATCTTTTGGAATATGCAACCTAATATTTATAGCTATTTCTTTAACAATAAGACCCACTAACTCGTGGAACACACTTTCTATGGGACAATGGTGATTATCAGCAGTTTGTCAGGTAGTATAACAGCAAAGTCACACAATGCTATGGCTATCAAACCGGAGATGAAGACAGAACGAGTTGATGGATTTGGAAAAAACCCGCAAATAATCAATTATCTATCTGGTGACTGGCGTATTGATTGGATCGTTTCTAAACGTTGAGTATGAATTTTAGAAAAAAAAGTACAAACGCAATGACCTGCACATTCATCAACATAAACTCAAGCACAGAAAGACACGGATTCTGCCGCTTGATTACACTTTAATGCATGTCGACATCAGTGTTCACGCTTGGTAGATGGTGCATTATTTGTAGCTCAGTTCTTTTAAAAACACTCCGCCGCTTGCTTCTAGATTGAGAGGTATGCTCATTCATGCAAGGGACAGAGGAAAAAAAGGCAGGAAAATGAGAGGAGAAAAAAAAAAAGGGAGGATACAGACTAAAAAAAGGAACAAGGAGAAGGGAACAGAGTAGGAAGAGGAGCAGGAGAAGAAGAAGAGACTGGCGACAAGAACAGATAAATAAATCATATATTCTCTCATTCTTTGAAAACCGTTTACAGGTATTCTTTTCGTCGTGTACTGTCTGTTCAGCTCTGCCTTTGTCGAAGCAAGCAGGTAGGAGTGTCTGTGTTTAATGAATTATCGTTGTTATCACTTTTAGAAAAGTTAACCCCGCAATCTCAAAAGCAAAAATATCCAGGTATGTAATTAACACTCATGCACAAACATGATTTAAAACACAAATCACGGAGCAATAATGAGTTTTGAAGAAAATGTAAGAAATCACTGACTGCTTGAAAACACAGAAGCTCAAGGAATAATAAAAATTCATATCTAATTAAAAATAGGTTATATTGCAACTAGATGAGTAATAAAAGAGTGCATGAAACCATGTGGAACAAAAGAAAGGAAGGAAGAAATGTGTATTTCATTCGCTTACGTATGAGGGATATTTGCTACTGAAGAAAGAGAGAGAGAGAGAGAGAGAGAAAAAGAAAGAAAGGGAAAAAAAAAGCTACGAGATGGCAAAGAATAAAGAAGAAGAGAAAGGTCACGTTTCTAGAAGCTAAGCCATGCGTATCGTTGTCGCGAGGGCATATGAGTGCACCGCCAGCCAGACGAGGGTCCAGCCTGCTGCTGGTGCGCAGCACTTGTCACCTGCAGCGTGCGACAGGTCTCTTCCATCACGGCGCGGCAGTTGTGTGACCGATGCCCGGCAGACTTGCCGATAAATCCCGTCCCACGCTGGAGGTCTCAGGCCTGTCGCTGCAGCAATTATGTCGGCAAAACACCATTCCTTTCATTTTTACTCGTGCTGAACCTGAGTGGACGATATGAATTCTGTGGAGTCTTCGAGGTGACTTTTGTTTTGTTTTGTTCTGCAAAGTGCCTGGCAGTTGTACGGACGTGGGAGGGATACCACCAGCCAGAGATGCCCCACTGACGTAAGTAATGGAAGCTTTGTGTCTCTAGAGAAGTCCAGTCGTAATTGTGTTGACGGACTTGGTGGGTCGAGTGAGAGCAGTTTGAGGGTTTAACACGTTGAGTGGTTTCCACTTGTTACATCAGGTGTCTGTGAATGAGTGGGCGCTTGCATTGTGTGGTAATCTGTCTACCGGTATGTGTACAGAGTATGAAAGAAAGGATATTTTATTATATATGCACATGTGTGTTTGTGTGTGTGTTTCAAGCTCACGTGAAATCTGCTTAAAATAAGTTTCTCTATGATCTTCAGTCTTTGCTACTCAATGTACTGCTGCGGTTGAACGGTAAAATACAAAGATTAAAACAATAATAACCGTTATGTACTACTTTGTTGTTTACCCTCGTATCATATGATGTTATTTAGCGTCGACCACATCATGTCACTTTGTCTCTTCGTCTGTCCGAGCTTTTCTCTTTCTGTCTTCCGAAAACCCAGAGTCAATAAACGTTTCCTCTAACAGTACCACGCGTATATTTTTAATACATTGTTACAAGTCTTTCAGGTCTAATTAGGTTTTCTTATAATTTCCCCCGTGCCAAACTATGTAGCTGCTCTTCAGGCACGTGTTGCGGTCGTTATTCCACACCTCACCCATCCACATTCAACGTCTGCGATTTTAATGGGACCCAGTTGAAAGACGAGTGCTCACGTTTCCTCGTGGTAAAGTCATCCATACCCCGTCTCCTCCCCAACTCTCTCCTAAAACGGAACCGAGAGAATCCATAAACATGCTCCTTTTTATTCGGGCACTTAAAAGCCTAAGCGCAGACTTGGGGACAAAGGTCAAAACCTTTCTTGGAAAGGTTCGCACTTCCTGTCGATAGAGTCCACTGATCATTATGGCTTCACGCACAAATCAATCAAAGTTCATTCGTTCTAAAATAGGGTTTTGTGGTCTTGGTAACACTAAACAAACAGTTTTTACCTCTAACATATAGGGAACACCGGAGACAGCAGACCTGGCTTCATCCCCCATCTTTCACGATGCTTAGTTCTTGACAAAATGAGATCAGTAAATTTGCCAGCTATAATTAAAATTTAACAAAACCCGGAAGGACTACAACAGATTATTTATTACTCTAAAGGGAGCAGAAATATGGTATCTCAAATCCTGCTCCATTAATAAACAAATTATTTGCGTCCACAGTTTTTTTGCTAATTTCACAAAAGGCGATGGCTTTTTTCTTGTTGGCTATAATTTTCCTCTGCGTTGTACTGAAGTTATATCCTGTTCGCAACCAACAACCGAATCCTACACTGTCAATACCAACACATACGTTCTTTTCTTTGGAAGGAAAGTCGCCTCCGGGTATTGAGAAGCGGGGGTCCTGGCAACGCTTGATGCTTCATCTAACGGTCGCTTCACTTTCTGTGCTACTAAATGGTGCATAAACGACCAAAGAGAGCAGAACCGGATACCAGAACCATGAAAGGTGTCTATAGCAAGCTGATCCGAATTGCAGATACAGACATAAGCTTCAGAGGCCATTGTTTTCACGGACCAAGCGAACCAAACGTTCTATTTTAACTGCTGGGTGGGCATGCAGGCATACCGATCATCCATAGCAGACTCAAACAGCTGTAAAAACTAAGTTCGGAAACACTGTACAGGTAGACAGACAAAATGGCAAATGAAAAGAGAATAGAATGACAATTGTTTTTACATCCTGTGAAAGACGTGGACGTTATCGTGAATATCGAACCAATGCTTCAGGATTTGACGATCTCATCAATTTTGTACCCGGAACCTAGTAAGGCAAGAAAAGAACAAGTAAAACGAACAAAGGGGAGGGAGAAGAATTGGTATTTTACGCCGAGCCTGTAACTAAGTCTGTATCAAGGCAAAACATCGAGCCCTGTAAACAGATGCCACATAAACAAAAACAACAAAAACAAAGAAAGAACAGAGTGTCAAAGACGAGATCTGAACTCAGGACAACTAATCCTTACTGTTTCTTTCAAGCAGTTATAGCGCTGTCATTAAATTTGTAGACAACAGCAGAAAGTAGATGAATGGATGGAGAGATGAAATGGGTGAATTTATAATTTTTCACACAGCTCAATATCATTTTTTTTTGGGGGGACTGGGGTTATCCGGTGCTATCACTATTTTCACGGGCTTTGTCTTCCTTCTTTTATTTTTGGGCATCCAGTGATTTTCAAACACTTGAGTTTAATCCGTTATCTCCGAACCACTACATTACTTTGTAACTCTGTCCACGACAGGTACACGTGTCACTAGTTTCAAGTTACCTATCGAAGGACAGAGTTCTTCGGGCCTTTGAAAACAGATGTCCTTCTAATAATTTATTTTACTCTAGAAAGTCATCAACATTGAATTGAATATAGTTGGGACTAGAAATGTTGATATCTGTTTAGAATAATATATCTCTTTTGTACACGTGACTATTGACCAGTGACCATTGTTAACACGTTACAAAACGCAGACATTAATCACCAAGTCTGTCTTTGTCACAGATCTTGAGAAAAATGTTCTGGAATTAACAATATCAGTTTAGTTCTGGCTGTGTTTTAAGGATTCGATGATAATAAAATTTCTGCTATCAGTACAACACGGATCCAGGTGTTAATTAAACAGTTGATCGATGTACAAACAAATAACACTTGTATTCTGTATCGAAGTAATCCCTAACAAGTACACAGAGAATGTGTCAGCCTAGTGGTCAGATCGCTGAGTTCAATAGCAGAAGAGAGCAACCAGCCGGTTCGATACCCGTGTGGGCTAGCAATCAGCTCTTGAATAAATACTTGACACGATAAAAAGGGTTGGGAAAGGAAAGGCAGAGAAGTCGATGTGATAGGCAAAAATAAAAATTCTGTCTCCGGGAAAGTGCTTGTCAAAATCTTCAGTGCAACATCCAAACCCTCATATCCACGACCAGCTTTATTTTCATTTCTATGTAGCCTAACAAATGGCATCCGTATGGCGGGTTGTACTGCAGCAGTCTGTGATCAGACAAGCCTGACAGTTAGAGTCAACCGTTTTTACCATGTCTGTAGAAGAAATGCTTGAACGTTTGCTGAAGTGTCTCTGGAAATGACATTTCAAAGGCGCACAAGAGCGCGAAACCCTTTGAAAATATTACAGTAATAAGTATGGCATTAGAATTACTCTCCAAAAGTAAATACACATTCCTATTTCATTTCCATCGGAAACATCGTGAACAGTATAAACACACCTGACCTCAATAATGTCCCTGTTTTTGCTACCATAACATGAGGTCTCTGTCTCCCACTGGCTGTAGCCTTGACAACATAAGCTTTTCTATGCGCATCCCCCCCCGCCCCACACACACACCACAATATCAAGTTTTCCTCTTTTTTTTTTTTTACGTTTTTCCTGTTGACCTGATCCCACAGAGTTAGCCATCAATCATTCATCCCATTGCTATTCGCACTCAAACCGAACAGGAAAAGGGGAAAGGCGATAATACGCAGAAAAACTATCATTTCGGAATTAAAATACAGGATTCATGAATGTAGATGATTAGAGAGTGAATGTTGGAGATGAGAATGGTTGGGGTTGTCGAGCTGGAAATAGAAATGGTCACAGTGTTAGAGTTGGGAAGAAAAGGAAAGGAGTTATAGTGCGAGAGTTGAGAACATAAACGGTTAAAATGTGAGAGAACATTTATGGAGTGTTGAGGTATTCTAGGTTAGCTTCTCTGAATATCAGGCCTGATTACAATGCCTGAACACGTTCAAGGAAATATTGGTGCCACTTGAAAATCCTCTTCATCTCATTTGACCCAAAATTTAAAGAAAACCTCTATGTGAGATGTGAGGTCAATATTAAGATGTCCCTAAAACTCCATCGTCTTAGAAACATTGAGCTCAGGAGGAGCGACACACTAAGCCAGACTCCACAGTGTGACAACACAGACACGTGTTCTCACAGACAGAACCTGACTGAGCCATGTCGTGCAATGATGAGGTCGTGACAATCTGTGACATTCATATTGACTGCGCTTGCAAGGAACAAAAAAATCATTTCTGGGCAATCTGAAAGGCTCACTGTCAAAAGTGAATGATTATGCTTTGGCTGTGTTCTCAGGGATCTTTGGGTTTTAAGGCCAAGCTCGGGACAAACGCAGCAGCATGGCTTCAATGAGGTAGCGAGGGTAGGGGTACGGGTGGAAGGGGAGGGATAGAAAAAATAAGCCAGTGACAGAAGGTCAGAAACATTAACTTTTTAAATTTCTATTTGGTAGAGGTAGATAGGGATCATAAATAAAGATAAAATATACACATATATAAATGAAAAATGCTGCAACTGCTTAAGTTGCTACATTTATAAAAATCTAGATATTAAGAACCTTACTTTATGCTATAAGCATCATTAACAAAATGATGCCAAAGAATGGACGAACAAAAAAGTGTTATTTCCAGTTTTTGTTGCAGGGAGAGCTATTTCCGGCCAGCAAGTCCAATCATGATGATGCAGTTAGCACAGAGGTTGTCAGATAAATTCGACGACCGCCGCCTCAGGATCAACGTGGGCGGAGTAATCTTCGAGACAATGCGAAGCACCCTGAGGAAACGGCCGGCCACCCGGCTGGCGCTGCTGGCTGACCGGCTGGAGTCGGACGAGACGTGGGATGTTGAGCGGAAAGAGTACTTCTTCGATCGACATCCGGGCGTTTTTTCATCCATTCTGCACTGCTACCGCACAGACGAATTGCACACAGAGCACAATCTGTGCGGGAACATCATAAAAAATGTAAGTGGGTTGTTGGTTGGACGGCATAACGATTAAAAAAAATAATAATTACCAGTAGTTGATTCCACAGAGATTTATCGCATTATTGGTAGCCTAAGGGCGTATTTACTTCGGCAGCGGATTCATCAAACCACAATAAAGTATGCTTGTAAGAGGGTGGACAAAATGATGAGACAAAATAGCTTGAAAACAGTTATGATTACAAATAATTACATAGGGATAGGGCATGCGGTGTTTGTATTCCAGACTAACCCTCTTCGCGAACTTGCAGCATTAAAAAAGCAGCGATAAATAATAGTTTATAAATAAAATCAGTAAAATTTTCGAGCCATGTCCATGCGAGACATTCTAAGCTTATTCCATTATAATTAATAGTTATAATTACTATAGTATAATAACCGAAAAAAGGTCAGGGTTAAAGAACAAGGACCCGCACTCTAAGTAGGGAACACCTGCCTCTTGCTTTTAGGTAGTGACGGTCGTTTAAGGTATTACCTCTTATTAATTTCGCCAGATTTTTGCGGTTCAGAGCAGAAAGTTCGATAAATTAGAGAAATCGATGTTGTGTTGTCTGACTGCTGCCAGACATGTCTAGAAACAGAACTGTGGCCAGTCAACATGCTAAGTAAAAGCCAAACAGCCCTATCAGAGGGAAAAGGAAAGTTGATGGAGGAGAGCTATCGTCAGAATGCGAGATAACTCTACTGGTTTGTCGTGGCAAAACAAGCCAGGTTTTAGGACAGACCAATATGTCTTTTCTCAATGTTTGTCCATTAACCTGTTTAATAAGCTGTTTGCACATTAATTAGTTATCCCATTAATAGCAAACAAAAACCTCACACGCTCTCAATGGTATCCACAACAACAGTCGTGAATTACAGAGAAAAGGTTAATACGGGATATATGGGACATTTTAGGGGAGAATAATTCATATTTTGATAACATGTTTGCTGTTATTCCCGAAGAGCTGTCGAACTGGCGTCTAATAGCAGCCGTTTGCTTCTCTTATCTGAACTTGCAAACCCTGGCAACGGACATGAAAATGGTTACACTATCGCAATCCTCTTTCTGTTATCAGTGTCAGATCAAATGGGATGTTTCAAAGAACGCGAAAGGTCCCGCGACAACTGCCATATTTTCAAATACAATAACGTTTATTTAAGAAGTCAGTACAGATATATGCAAAAACCTATATCAAATAGGTATTAGACAGCATACCTCAGAGAAGCAGAGAAAACAAATAAACTGGAATAAAATAAAAATGATAAAACATGAAAGGTGATACGACAGTGGACATTGCTTTCCAGTATCGAAGACATCTGTGCAAGCAACAGACAGTAATTAATAAAAAAAGGTCTACTATTGAAACTGGCTGAATTCAATTTTTCTGTTTCTTATACAAAAATTAGTATATGTAGCCATTAATGAATTGTAAGTGGTTTTTAAAAAAGTGTTTAAATGATTTTAAACATAATTTGATAGCTTAACAGAAGTAGCAGACTCCCTAAAGAGTTGATGAAAGGTAACTCGCAGATTCGTTTTGGGTCTGAAATGAAATTTACTGACTAATACTTTTTGCTTATTCTTTTAAGAACTTTCGATTTACAAGTACAGACGGTTTCTAGGAATTAATTAGACTATACATTTTCTGTAGCTGATGTATGTTTGAATGGGTTGTCAATGAAGAACAAAATCGTGAGATATACAATAATTTCGATTCCATATGTTTTTGAGATCAGTGTTTTTTACGTGCTGAAGAATTTGATTAGAGCCTTTAAGGCACCCAGAGAAGAAAATTACAGCATGTTTATCCACAAGCAAGGCTCAAACAATAATGATGTCGACAGGAAGGGATGAATAGGACTAATTTTAGAACTGCTTATAATCACACAAATAGCAAAACATGTTGTTTAGAATCACACAAGAAGTGAATGTAGAACAAAGATTTCTAGAATACAAAGAAGATGTCAGTCATCTATCAGGGTCCTTAAAAGACTAAAGATGACTTATAGTAATGGATATTTGTGCACCATTTTATGAATGTGTTAATCAAACGGAAAGATTTGAAAAAAAATGATCGATCGGCATTTAGTTTCGGCTGCTTTTAAACTCGGATAATAAATTCGGTCCCGCTGACAAAAGCAACTAGCAATAAAATAGAAATCGGAGAACTTTGTGAAACGTATAGCGAACTTAAATGAAAATTCACAATTAGAAAGGCTAAGACAAGAAGAATTTTCAAAAAAGGAAGCAACAAAAAAGATTATTCTTATCCATCAAATTCTGCTTTGATAACCGTTAATTTGACATTTTAAGACCCTCGGTCCTGTTGCTAGCGACTGAATTCCTTATCTGAACTCTTCTCACCAAATGACTCATTAGTTTTAATAATCTTACAATCTGTTACTTGAGCATTTTTGTCAATGTGAGATATGCAAATGCTTCTTGACCACACGTGACAATTTTGATCCCGACAATGATTTTCTCTTAAAGCAAGCCAAATGATTTCAGACCAAACTGCTGGTGTTAAATCTCCTTCGAGGGAGTTCCTTTGTCATTTTTACGTTTCCATAAACTTTAAAATTTTGAATAACCAACAAACGATCAGCCCTCTCATCGAGATTAAATAGTTTGCAAAACCAGATCTTCAAATGCCTTTTATTCTCAAACGGCGTGAAAGATAGATTCCATAAATCAGAACTGTTTAAAGACGTGCCAATTTGTTAACCCGTGATATCTTGTAATTTAAAGACCAAGAATATGCTAGCTGTTGTGTGCAGGCTTAAAAACTTAGTTAAAAATAGGTAAATGTGTTTCTTGTCTTAGATAGACTGTGCAGATAGAAATCTTCAGGAAATGACAATGAGTACAAGCTAGCTCCATCTGAGTTTCGAAGAGAATATTCAGCAACAGCATTGTGTCCTGGTTTGTTTTCTTTGCATCTTTTCTCTTCAGATTCAGCTGACGCAGACGACACTATTTTTAGATATACCGCCTTTTCCTGTTTTCTGAACAAACCCAGGTGTGATTAAGGGACAATATTGATATATCTCTCGTGTCTCTTTGTCATAAAATACCACAGGAATATGTTTTTGTGATACTTGAATCTCAAGATTTTAGCATTAAAAATGAAATCTTGATCACGTACCGTAACATAAATATAATATGGCTCACCCCCTGTGAACTTAATGAATGTGAACTTTGCTAATTTTATTTATCTGAATATTCAGTAGTAGAATAATCAATTATCTGCAGATTGACATGTTGTAGAATAAAGATGTCTTAAACTGAAATGCAATGTTGATGCCGATGCAGTAGCACGATTCGTTGAAACTAAAGAAGCCTGTCGTCTGCTTCTAGTTTTCCCGTCCATTAGTCTGTGGCAGCATTTTTTTTATTTCTCTGTTATAGAACTCAGGATAACCTGAGCATTTGAAATCAGCTGAATGTAGTTTGATAACAACCGACAATTGTGCATTAAGCACAGACATTGTTCACATACTGTATATTCATCGATGAACCCAAACCAAAACTGGAAGAGGTCATCCCCATAATTTGTGGTGCAGGTTACATACCCGTATAATATCTCAAAAAAAAAAAAAAAAAAAGGTCCGTGCAGTCTATTTAAGTTTTTGCCTTGCACTTAATTCAGAGTAATGAAATAAAATAATTCTTCCGTGAAAATTAGATTGCGGAGGAGTAATGGCCAATGAGAGAAGTGAACTACAAATTTGGTTTCACTTTAGTTGTGGTTGTAAAGCAAACAACACTATTGACAGAGATCTTCCTCGGAGCGCGTGTTGGCACCGTAGCCATGAGCACAGGCAACACAAGTCTGGCAAGCCTGTCATAACCAACGCAAAATTTATCACACAGGCGCTGTTTACATAAATATTAACCATTGTTAGCAAAATATAATTATGACTCAAAGGAATAGAGCCCACAACACAATGGGAATTCTCGAAGCAAGATCTGATGCATCGTTAATTATAAAATATACTTCCGCTTGTGTGTTTTGTCTCTGTAAAATTCTTTTGTTCATGGCTATAGGTTTTGCTTTTGTTGTCCTAGAGGCAGACGTGGTCCAACAGACACGCTTGCTTGCTCAAGTGGTTTGGAATGTTTTGAAAGTCTGTTCGCTCGAAAAAATACAGATAATTGAAGACATAGAATACTATATATGAAGAAGAAATATTCCTCCCCCCTATCTCTCTCTCTCTCTCTCTCACACACACACACACATACACATGAACATGTCACGCATGAATGCATGAGCGGATTTGAACAATCGCGTGGACGCACGTCGATGTAAGCAATCTTACTAAAAAAAAAAAAAAACCAAAAAAAAAAAAACAAACAACAACAACAACAAAAATAGAAGAGCTTTTTGTTTAAATGGGTATATATTACTAGTAGGGGTAGAGGGTGGATGGCAATCTGTAGACCAGCACAAGAGACGAACTATGTTATCATACCGTGCCATGAAACCAGTGATCTCTATTTCATATACCGCATTGAGAAAGGACTTCATAAAATAACATCCCTCTACACTCAGCCGCAAATTAAGTCTGCTTTAAAACTAAAAACAAAAACAAAACAAAAAAAAAAATGTACGCTGACTTCGAACCAGACACTTCTGAGAAAGCTGTTCTCCGAACCGTTCTTGCTGTCTGCGGAAGAAGTGCGAGTGGCTGAATGACAAAGAGTTTTGTTGCTAGGTAATGGGGGCAGGGTGGCGTGACTGACGTGTTTAGCAGTCGGCACGCGATGCGGGTGGCAGGGAGAATGACACAAGATGTAGTGCAATGACCAACTTCCGGTGTCCAATCGATGGCCTCATTGCTCCGAGGCCGACAGAGAGGAGCACGTGTCGTTCCTGTGAGATTAGTTTCAAAGACGAGATGAGACAGAGAAGCGAACAGCTTTAGCCAGTACAGCTTTCACCGAAATCAGAGTAGAAAAATCGTTTACAAATTTGAAAGGTAGAAACTCTGAACAGGTAAAAAGGGATTTTTTAGAAGAGGATAAAAATAAACTCTATAAAGGGGGAAGGAAAAACGAAATAAAAAATGTTACCAGAAGGAGACTTACAAGCTAATCTAATGCTAAAATAAATTATATAAATAAAACAAAAATAACACACATTATCATGCATTAATTTTCTATCTACTGCCACAAGCCAGTCCCCTAATCTGAATAGGTAGACTTAGAAATGTGTTCCACATTGTAGGAGATTGCAGAACAGGTTTGGTCCAGTCAAAATGGAGGCTTTAGCGAGTGACAGGAGATGAAAGATGTTGGCAATAAATTTCTCATCCGCCTGCAAGATTCATTTCCAGCCTTCAGAATAGTTTAACAGTCATTGTGCGTTGTTGCTTCAGACACCAGTTAGTCCAGAGTGCAATCGGTGATGGAAGGTCCACTGTCATACAGGGAATAGTGAGTGTGGAGTCTGCTTCTTTTCTTGTACGGAGCAAAAAAAAAAAAAAAGCCAACGTTCTTTAGACACGTTACTGATAGGTATAGTCATGGTTTTAAACAATGCAGGTGTAGTCTACACAAACCACAACATGGACAAGTCGTGCTAAGGGATGAATGGATGAAACCTAGAAACTAACGACACAGAATTCTAATGTGATTAAAAATTAAACCCCGCGTATTTGAATATTGCTTTCCCTGTATGGGTTTCTGCTCTTACTTCAAACATTAACAAAGAAATCTAGAATGAATAATTGTTTTGGTATAACGTGAATAAGGTAATTTCTGGAAAAGGTTTACCATTTGGGCACTTCTTATGCCGATATGAAAAGCGTAGTGAGAATTCTAGGCATTTTACATAAGATTTACAAATAAAGAACAGTAGAGAGCGAGGACAAGGAATTCGAAACCACATGGGCACAACTGAGAGGGGCTGCCCTATACCGGGTCCGCAGGTGAGGTGTTGTTGCAGCCCTACTGTCCTCGATTAGACACGAGGAATAAACTAAACTAAAACGACTAGTCCACAGACATCGGACAGAATAGAGGAATGGTGATGGAAACCCTATAACACAGAAAACACCGCGATCACCGGAGTCTTACGTCATACACACATTGTTAATAAACTTCGCTTCTCCGCACCTGTGGCAAAAATCAATTATAAACCCATAAATAAGCTCCTAAAGACTTAAGTTTTACGACTGAGTTCCGGCAGGCACAAATTTTAGTTCACTTTGCATCTCTATGGATAAAATCGATCAAAATCGTAAACAAAATGCACGAAGCTCACATAATGTTAGATAATAAATTGCAAAATGTGATTTATTTGACAGACAGACAGACAGACAGACAGACAGACAGACAGACAGACAGACAGACAGACAGACAGACAGACAGACAGACAGACAGACAGACAGACAGACAGACAAGCAATAACATTGGTAAAGAATATTGACATGACACATTTTTACAGTGAAGCCATTCAAAGATAAGGATAAGGGAAGCCTGTCTACTGGATGTCTTTAATTTACTAAAGGAATCAGATTTGAGTGAAAATAGAAATGTATCCTCAGTAAACAATCATGTCGTCTGCAGAATAATATTGAGGAGAACGAGTTGATAGTTTTCTACGAATTCCTATCAGCATCCCCAAACGATTTCTTCTTCAAACAAGCATTAGGAACTATTTGTGGGGAATGCAGAATTAATAAGCTTTGTGTAAAAGTGTTTTGCTGCATTGCTCCTGCCTACAATAATTACTAGTATTAATGCTGATCAAGTTATAAACTTGAGTAAGAGCCTTAGCATCAGCACTTAAGACTATTATCTGATTTCTTTGATGTTGGAACTTTTTGCTGAATGAAAAAAATTCAGAATAGTATAGCAGTGTGTGTGTGTGTGATAGAGAGAGAGAGAGAGTGAGAGTGAGAGTGAGAGTGAGAGTGAGAGTGAGAGTGAGAAGTGAAGTGAGAAGTCTGATTGTAAAATTAATTCAATGTGTAATCATAATTAATTTTTTTTCAAAAGTAACTTCTGCATGAGTGTTAAACTATTTTCATACTATGTGGATTGGGTGACATTTTTAATAGAATAAAATATATTTAGTAAAATTCTACAAGATTCCAGCACTTTTGTCCACACTAATAATTATCATCGATATTTATAAATTGTATTTAGATAGTTGCATTTACATAGATTATTCTTGTTTCAGGAACTAGAGTACTGGGGCTTGACAGAGCTCGACATCGAGCCCTGTTGCTGGGGTCACTACTGCAAGTTCAAGGAGAACAAAGAAACGTTGACTGCACTAGATGACAACTTCACCTTTCGTTTCGAAGAGGACAGCCTGACCAAGGAGCTGTCCTACTTCACAAAATTCAAGCAAAATATGTGGATCTTTCTAGAAGATCCGTCATCATCTCGGGGAGCTAAGGTATGCTACCTACACGACTTTGTTTTTGGAGAACAATAAGCGAGTTTGTTTACTGCTATACTCTTATTTAGTTAAATAGTCGATTTGTCCTTATCCGTGTTTGATAGTTGAAGAGTTTCAACTAATAATATGTGTCTTTGATGTCCATTTATTTGACTCTTTTTAGTTCAAAGTCCTTACTGTTACCTTGTACAGTCACTGTTTAATTTTCTGCAAATTTGTACGAGTAGTTCTATTGTCAATGGGGAGGGAAGTGTTAGAGACCTCACACCTCACGATCAGCTTAACTTTTCCTCATTACTTTATCTTCCTCAGTATTTAAAAAGTTAGGTATCCATTCCACAGTTGAGTTCAAAGGGCGAAAGTATGCTGCGCCACACGGGTATCGAACCGTCCAGTGCGAGTGCTGTCGGGTTCTAACGCCGTTGAGAGAAAGAAAGAGAGAGAGTCGTTTATTGTGGTTTGTCACTTTGTGACACTCAGGTAAAGCCATTTTCTCACGGTCGCCTATTGATCACACGATTTGCGGTGCGGTGAGTGTTTATAGCAGAAGTGGACTGGAAATAGCTTCCAGGAAGGGAACTGACCTTTGACCTATACCGCTCTTCGATTCATTTTCGGCGTTTCGCAACAACGTAAAAAAGTTAATACTCAATTACAAAGCAGCACGAAGATCGTATTTCATCGGAGAATTTAAATTAAGCGACCAGCAAAGGGAAGCTGAGGACTTGTGTCCAGTCTGACGAGCTAAATTTACATCACCGATCCAGATATCTTAATAATATTTTCATATTGTTTACCCGTTGCGTCGCAGATGTTGGGAGAACAGAGCATTGCTGTGGCTTGGAACAAAAGATGATTAATCCAATACTGGATGATATAGAGAGCAGGGGCAGGCATGGGCGTGCCGCAAGTGAGCTAGTAGAGAAGAGAGAGAGAGAGGGTGGGTCGCGTAGAAACTGAAAAAAAACCAGATGAAAGTTAAAAGAACAAAGAAGAAAAAAGAAGACTTAATGGAAGAAAAATAAAAAGAAAGTAAAGAATAACAAGAGTCCGATGGCTGGGTGTAGTTGCAGCCCTATGCTCCACTGGGGACGATTAAGAACAAGGGGAAGAAGAAAGAAGGACAAGAATTGACATAATAACGACGTAAGATGATTAATAAATTGTTTCTAATTAATACTTTTAGACAAAACAAAATTATACATAAAATAATCTAGTGGTCTTCATTGTTTTTGTGCTTTGCAAAAAATGCCTGTAACGTTTCAATTTTTATTGTTCAGGCCTTTGCCCTCCTGTCCATGTTCTTTGTGCTGCTGTCGATCGCTGTGTTCGTTCTGGAAACTCATCCAATCTTCCGAGTGCCACTGCCCAACACCAAGGTACCCAACAGCACGACCACCACGAACTACACGACAGACAACTCGTGCTGCTGCCAGACCCAGACCACCACCCCCAGTCTGTCCTTTGACCAGACCGAGCCGCACGAGGTCATGACCTATCTGGACTACGTCTGCGCGCCTTCTTCACGCTGGAGTACCTAGTGCGTGTCGGCTTCGCGCCAAAGAAGATGGAGTTCTTCCGCCGGCCCCTCAACATCATCGACATTCTGTGCCTTCTGCCTCACTTCACGTCCATCATCATCAAGACCGTCATCTCCAGCAACAGCGCCACCAACATATTGCGCTCCGTCCTGGCGCTGCGCATCATCCGGGTCCTGCGAATTTTCAAGCTGATGAAACACTATACGGCGTTCAAGATTCTGGTTTACACTATAAAGGTCTGAGGAAATGTCCGAGTCCCCTTGTTCTATGTAGTCTTCTATCTTGTGAACAGGACACTTCACAAAATTCAACCAAATTATGAAAGAATCAAAGAAATAAGAAAAATTACGACCAAAAGGAAAAGTAAGGAAAAAAGCAAGAAATGCAATCTGTAATTTTATTCCAAAAATTTTTTTGGTACAGCAGACAGGGATTAATAAACTCACACAAAGACAGAATAACGGATTACGACACAAATAGACAGGCAAACAGACAAAGAGGAAGGACAACTTTATAGATTTTTTCCTCCTCTGTATTAAATCCCAATAATCAATAAATCGTTTCTGTAAACTTTGTATAGGTGAGCACCAAGGAACTGCTTCTGCTGGTGGTTTTTCTCTTCTCCGGCGTCCTCATATTTGCCAGCGTCATTTTTTATGTAGAAAACAGCACCTTCAGTAACATCCCTATTGGATTCTGGTGGGCCATCGTAACTATGACAACTGTAGGCTATGGTGATAAGGTAGTACAGATTTACGTCTTAACTATTAGATATTAAGAAAAGATTAGTTAACATCAGAATTATTTCTGTATTTATTTAACGAGAATTTCATTGGGAATATTGGTGTAGGGATACACACTGTATTGTACCCATATGCTTCCTGTGTGTATATCTGTGTATTTTTTTGTATATCTGTTTGCGCAAGAATAATATTGAACGTGCAGTTTCAGAGCCTTACGAGTTTGTTTCACCTGTACAGGTGCCAATGTCGGAAGGTGGCTACATCATAGGTACCATGTGCGTGATATGCGGAGTTCTGACCGTGGCCTTCACGGTGCCTATTGTGGTCAACAACTTCACGCTCTACTACATGCACGCGCAGTCGCGCAATCAGCTTCCGCCACAGAAGAAGTTAGAGCTGCAGCGAAAGCTCATCCTGAAGAACCAGCGGGCAGCTGAATTCATCAAAAGACTTGCCATCAACGTACAAAACCGTCGCCAGAACACAACCACCATCGACAGTTTCAACAAGCTTGAGGACATGAAGACCCCGAGAACAATGACATCCAGGTGAAGATTCCGAGTGAGAGTGAGAGAATTCGTTTTAGTGTTTGCTATGCTGTGCTTTGTTTGTTTTGTTTTTGACTGGGGGTGGGCAGGATGTTGCTGAGTTGATTTAGTTTATCTGTCGGCATTAGCTGGAACTTATATCGATGGAAATATCAATTTGAAATAAATGGTAAAAATTTCTCTTGCTCAATTTCAATACATGAAGCATTGTAGATGAAAGACGTTTTCACTTTTGTTTGTTGAAGTGGCAGGTTGGCAAGAGAAAATTATCGACTACTCTTGTCTATAAAGAGATCAAAAGTTCCTTCAGCTGTATCAGTCCTGCATATAAGCAGAAACGAAAGATTTTTAACCCTTGATAAGACATGAAAACAAAATTATAGCATTATCTCAGAATCATTGCATCCATTCTATAACAACATCACATACTAATGCATCATATTAATATTCTTAATACTTTACTACCTTGCTCACAGTGGGATGCTACCTGGAAAACACTTTTCATTCTGTTATAATTTTAAAGTATTTTGTTGCTAACAGGAACTCCAAGGACTCAGGTATAGACACTTGTGTCACACCCAGTGAAGATCGTGTCCACTCTGGCTCCAGGAGGGATAAGAGACAATCAAGTTTACAGGATGTCAACGTCAACGACCACAACTCATCAAGAATACAGACGGTGTCTGAAATCGTTCAGGAGTTTGAGTTACCAGGGACACCAGAAATGGACTTTGGGTTCGAGCACGATTCGAAAACAGTAAGATAAGAATCAATATGCATTCCCTTGCTGCCAAAGCTTCCAGAGATGTTTAAATGTCAGGAACAAGTGTGTCGAGTAAGAAATTGAAGCGTGGAATGACTAACTCCCAGCATTTAGACAGGAAGATCCGGGATTTGAAAAAATCAAACTCCATTGTGAAGAGTTTCTAGCTAAATGCACCTTCTGTCCTAAAACGTTTCACCACTGCTTACCTTTTAAAAAAAACTTACTGTAAAAGAAGCCATGTGTATATTTACACTGCGTTGAAACCTTTATCAAACCTATCAGCTTTCGAACTGTAAATGTTGCCGAGAAAAGTAATTTTACAACACTTTTTAACCCACTAGAACACATCCTTTGTTTTCTTTTTGATTAGTTTATTGTAGTCGTTGTTGTCATCATCATCATCATCATCATCATCATCATCATCAGCAGCAGCAGCAGCAGCAGCAGCAGCAGCAGCAGCAGCACTCATATCATCGTGATTTTTTTTCTTGCTCTGTGTACTTAAATGGTGTGACCCAATGCCCCCAAAGTACTCATAAAAACCATATCATATATATATATACTGACCCCAAATGATTTCATACACCAATCAATAACGGTTCATCAATATAATGTTACCTTTTCATTACCAGTTTTCAAAGCCTTCATTCATTGGAAATTCACTAAATACTATAAGACTATGGACTTTGGAGTATCCATGATTTCCAAACCATGAAAATTAGTGATCAGGGGATTATCGAATGAGGTTACAGACATCACGGAATAATACTAGTAATCATACATTGATTGGTTAAAACTTCTTGATCTTCTTTGCAGCCCCAAGTCTTGGAATCGGAACATCTGCTTCACGAGCTCCAGGATGTGGAGGAGAAGAAAAAGGACGAACGCAGACGACAACTGGACATGATAGCTCACCGCAGAGAGCAGGTCAAGGCCAAGCTGACTCCTCGATCTCAGTTAGCTTCCGGTGTCGCAGCATTGTCAAAAACATCCCAGCCTCATCACTAGAGGATGCGAGGGTCAGCTACGCCATTTGCAGAACAGATGCAAGGACATGGAACGCCATTTGCACAGCAGCTGCAAGGACATTGAAAGAATCCCGCTTACAAATGGTTGAAAAATGTCATGAGGCAGACGAGGAGATAGACCACGAGAAACCATTTATAGGAGCAAATTTTGCTTAATCACTTCCATTCAGAAATGGGTCTACATGGAAATTTAGTAATCAAGTTACGTGATTTTTTTTTGGAACAGAAAAACACGAAGAATCCCAAACCTAGTCCTGGCGAAAAAAGAACAATCTGCTCAAAGAGAACCCATAATGTCCGACTCATGTCGCAGGATTTTGTTTCACTTTGCGGATTGTTAGAGTGGCTGGTGATATTAGGAGCCACCAAGACATCAAAGAAAATGCCTTTATTGGATTTACAGAGAAGCAGGGAGACTGTGAACGCGACTGAACAGTTGCACATAGCAGCAAATGTCAATGTGTTGATGATGTCTTTCAATTATCTACGATTTATTATGTTCGTCGTCATTGTGATTAGTGTCGTCGTCATGGTGATGGCCATCATTATTATCATTAACAATGCCTTTGGTTACCGGGTTGTCCAAGGACAACTTTTTTTTTATACTTTCCCAGGTGCAGCTAGGATCTGGTCTGTCATGCTGATTTCTGTTTGTACTTTTCATCATTCCTCACTCAGCTATCGTTCAGGGTATTTTGCTCAAGCCATCACGAATTCCTGTATAGTGTTCTACAGCTTTTTTGTCGCCCATCCGGTTTTATAACTGTTACAGAACAGGACAAGGTTGTAAACATTTTATTTTAATTTCTGCACATGAAAGTGTCCGTATATTTTTAGAACAAGAACCCAACTTTTAACCAAAGAGACGGAGAAAGGTCTGTCTGCTGATGATACACGAATCTTAAGGTTAGGTACTACCAACCTTTTTACCAATATCGTTCAGATAAGGTCAAACAGGTAAACCTGGTGTTTATTTCAGATTAGAGACACCTGTGTGAGGTACCTGTTCATGCTGCAAGAAATAAAAAACATCGGATGCTAGACACCATTTTTTTTAAAGGCTAAACCAATAACTTTCAAATAAGCAAAGACTTCTCCCATCTGAACCCTTCAGACCTTTCAGTGTTATCTCAACATCAGATTCAGCTCAGCGACAATCGATACATGGTGACAGGTCGTCGAGAATGGCATGTTTAGAGGAGCTGATAAAGAAAATACTGAACAAGAACTTCTTTTGTTGTGCACCTCGGGTGATAGGGCAGGTGTAACCACCTCACTCACTCCGCCACACAAACAAACAAATAAACTCTCACGTGGCATGTTAGGCGTGTCGAAAACAAGTGCAAAGTAGGTGATGCCGGCAATTCGATACATTACTGGTTTCTAACCCAGCATTGATACCAGCAGTTGCATTATGCATTATATTGCCTTATCATTTCCCGAGCAAGAGGGAAATTGGGGGCTGTCTCTCTCTCTCTCTCTCTCTCTCTCTCTCTCTCTCTCTCTACAGTGGAGGTAATCAATATGCCGGAGAGAAAAATCGTAATGAAGAACAAGTCGAAAATATGATCTCCTAGCTCGTTTCCTTTTGTGGTTTATGGTCAGTTCTTGTAAGCAATGTTTAGGGGAAATCGAACAAGATGGCGAATAGACTCCTTTTACCAAATCGTTTTTTGCGTCTCAGTGAAGGACATGGGTTGTGAAAACGTAGTTCTGTTCATTTTCTTGAACTGCACTGGTCGTTTGGAAGGATGCGAAGTATGACGAATGCAGCAGATGACAAGGGTCTTCATCAAGCAGGGGAAGTTTAGTTTCCTGTTTGCCAGTCTGTTCCTCTGTCGACCTCTTGAAGGTCTCTTAACGCACGAAAGGGGAGTAGGGGGATGGACGAGGGTCTTAGAGTGTTTTACGCTGTCACATGACCAATCAATATTAAATAAAGACCTCCAAATGTCGGAATTTGTCACGTCCCGGTACGTTAGAGTTGTTAGTCGGCGTGACACTTAATTGTATCACCGAGCTCTGTTGAGGATGCGGAATCACAATTTTGGTGTGATGGGGGTCAATGAACGCTGCCCCTCCGAAAGTACCGAATACAAGAAGTTGTGAAAGCTGTCAGTGCAGTTTTTTAAATTTATTTCTAAACTCCTGGCCTCCTGCTCCCCAGCCAGACAATGCCACTCTTTGTTTGATGACCACATCCTTGTCCCAGAACAACCACATATGGTCATCGAAGTTTTAGTTACTGTCCTGCACAACATTGGAAATCTCTCCCCTTGAATATCCTCCACCTATCCACCGTTGAATTCTTTAAACGTGCACTGAAACACACCTGTTTTATGATTATTACTCTTAACATCAATCCACATAATGCTAGTTCCTTTTATAACCCTTTCTTTCACTGTTTTCCCGTCTATTGACTAGTCTGCCTGCTCCTATTGCCCTGCAGATTTCCGCAACTCTCAATCTTTGTTTGTTCCACGATTCCTCTTTGCGTCTTCTATGTTTTTCTTTTATTACTTGCCTGCACGGTTGTTTGTCCTTCAGTCCATTGTCTGCTGGCAAAGTCTCGTCTAGTCTCAAGCGATGAGAGCATGATCTTTCATCCTCATCATCATCGTCGTCGTCGTCGTCATCGTCATCATCCTCATCGTCATCATCATTAAGCAAATACTTGCAGCAAAAAAAAAAGTGCACTAGTCTGTCAGTAGTCTATCCAAATCCACTGATTGTTCTGATACCACAAACGAAATGAACCTGGGTAAAAGAGAAAAAAAATTAAATAACAGATTTAAGTCCACTTATTGATTTGTCTTGTCTGCATCAGAAGTAATTTGTCCTTTCTGTAATTATCAGTTTCGTGATTCTCATTTATTTGTTGTTGATTGTGCTGGTCACAAACAATAATCTCTGAAGTTCTTAACATTGCTGACAATATATGGAATGTTAGTTTTACAATTTATTTTTCATTATAAATTTGTTTATAACAGATTTCTGAAACAATTTGTATGTAAAATTTATAAAATATGCTGAGTTGACCGTCATTAATTATGAAAACACTTGAAAGCATACAGAACACGGGAATAGAAAGAGAAAAAAATATACCATATAAAAAAACGGCTTTTTGACACAACTCTTGACAGATACTTTGAAGAATCTCATTACTTCTAGAGCTAAAATAGGGCAATTTAAAGATATTAAAACTACACAAAATAAAAGTTTCATCACGAACTTGTTTTCATTAAATTAAGGCTAGTTTATCTCCACTTCGTCTTTGTCAACTAAAGCTCGTAAAAAATTAAAACGGTTTTTTTTTCTCTCAAATAGGAGCTTGAATGTACATATTTATACAGTTAATAATTGATCAGCTTGTATATATATAATATTTACATTCTCCAGTAGCTGTTTACTGTATTCTTCATGTCCAGAGCAAGCAAAAACAGAGGTCAGCCCAGAAGCATTTCATCTGTTATTGTCTATCGTCAAACCCTCCTCAAGTGAGAAAAGGATTTTTTTTCTTGCTGCAAAAGATTCCGTCCTAATGCTATTCTCTTAATGAATGTTTTTACATTGCACTATATTGGTTTATATTTATAATTACCTAAAATGTCCCAGTTAATTATTTAACACACATCAAAGCATGTGGTAAGAATAAATGAAAAGCAATGCTTATGTACAGGGTTGTGTTCGAATTTTTGGTGCGCTCGTGGTCTAGAAGGCTGTGGTGGTGGTGGTGGTGATGATGGTGGTGGTGGAGGAGGAGTTGGACTGCGACATGGGGGGGGGTGCAGTGCGATTGTCATTTAACCGTTATTTTTGCTGCGTAGAATCAACTCTGCTATCGTCATCTTGGAGATGAGTCCCCTACCACATCCTGCCGTATCGCCATGACAACCACCATGTTTATCCACATGGCCTCCTTCACTTCCCACCAGCGTAAATCCTCGTCGGAACACAAACCCTCGTGCTGAGTGCGGCTGTTGGCACAAAGAGCTGACGTCCAAGGCAAACATCTCTGATCCGGTCTCCCGTGAGGACATTGGTCTTGGCCTGCACTGCTCGTTAATGCCATTTATTGATGGAGATAAAAGAATCCCCTGATTAGCCCTAGATTACAGCCAAATGCTTGGCAGTAGCCTAGCGAAGCGTCAACATCATGATTTTTACACTTAGCAAAAGCCACACCCACAAACAAACAAACATTTTTCACACGTGGGTAACGAAAATAAAAGAGATGGCTATAGTGTAAAGAAAATATGCCACCTTTATTCTCTAGGGGTAAAGCAACACTTAAATATCATTTAAAGGTTTTAACAAAGAAAATTCCAGAAAGATGTTAGACAAGAATATTCATGATATGACTGGTTTATTGGACATGATACAGCACTGTATTTATTTATATCAGTAATTTGTAGTAGAACAGGAACGTGTCATAGCTTCATGTTTTAGTGGAAAATAGAAAACAAATATGAAAGATGAAAATTACAACATTCTGAGCTTTTTTCAACCCGTGGAAAATAAAAACTAATGAAAAATATATTAGTATAGATACATGAGAAGAATAGTGGACTGTAGTAATACCATTCTTTCTATTGTCTTTCTTTCTATCATCTCTCTCTCTGTTTTCTATTCATGTTCTCACATTTTCGGTAGGTCTCCGTTATGTAAATGTACTTAATAGACTCACAAAGTACACCCAACGAATGGTCAGGCACACCTCTTTTTCAGTTTGCCACCCAAGCTATCATCCTATCTTTGCTTCGCTTTTGTTAATAGTACAATACCCTGCCACTAGTTACCCCTGATCCGAAGACTATTCAGAGAATCCTCCCCAATAAACAGAGCATGGCAAAACATACAGTGCACACAGTATTGAACTATTTACATTCAGTCTGTTCTGCTAAGAAATAAAATTCCGGGTACATCTGTGTAAATAATGCCACACAGGCAGGGATATGGTGTTTAAATGGTTAAAATGTTCGCAACTTCCTGGTTCTGTACTCTCTTTCCAATACTTTCAACATCAATAAATTCCCAACAAGACAGCCAGCTACTCAGTCGATCTCCCAGACAACAAGAAAAAAAAAAAAAAAGGAAAAAAAGAAAGAAAGACTGAGCGGGAAAGACAGACCACGCATTTTTCAAAATTTTTCTTTGAGAATCAACAATAGCTGTAAGCTCGCTGTTTAAGTGTAAGAAAACCACAAAGAGGAATTAATGATTATTCATTCCAAACAATTTGTTATGCTTCGTTTCACTTCCACCTTCTTGCTATGAACTCTTAAAAGGCGGGAAAGGACCTTGAAGATGTCCGCCGAGGCCTTATATCAAAGGTCTCATTGTTCCTAACTAACCGACTAGTGGAGGCAGTGAACACTAACAGTCCATGGATTGAACATGTCTGTGCTTGAACTGGCATTTGAGAGCCGATGAAGCTAAGAGTCTTTCAAATCCCAAACTAAAAAGGAAGTTTAATTAAAGGGAAGACATGCGGTAGCTAAACTAAACAATTTTTTTTCTTTATAATATACCCAGACAGAGGTATTTTGAAACACGTTGGTCTTTTTCTTTTCAGTCAGCAAGCAAATATAAGGAGCTAGAGATCCAACATTTCTTTTTTTTTTTGGGGGGTAATAAATGGAAAACATTTGTTAACGTTCCTGCATTTGTGTGATGTGTAAACATTTCTCTCCCCAACACATCTCTGAAGTAAACTGTGAGCCTGTGATAATGGATGCTGTGACGCATGCGCTCTCAGGTGTACACAGGACAGGTGAAATTGCACCTGCGATATCGCCAACCACAGCGGTACGCAGCCTTGGATCTTATCGACCGATATAGTCATGTCTTGACCAGCTCGACAAAGATGGAGCTTTGAATGAATGAATAGCAACCAGCAGCTTTATACCTCCGGTAAACGCTACTAGCCAATATTTGCTGTGATGTTAACAAAAAATGTTTCAGATATGGAGAGCTTGCTCGATTTTAAGTAGCAGCACTACAATGTACAACACACGGAACAATGACGGTCTAGGGGTCATATTGTTCGAGCAGGTCTGCAGGCATCGATCTACCCCTAATGTGCCTCGTCGACCCGATGCCTGTAACGGGTGTCATGGCGGACTACACTCCCGACTTGAATTTTGATTTCACGTTTCAGGCAGTTTGCCTTCCCCAAAAATGAACCATGGGAAACAAAGTGTCTACCTTCACAGAGGAACAACTAGAAGCTTATGAGGTAATATACTTACATGGACGATCTATTTTAATGTATCTTGGTGTGAGTGCGCAATGGCTTACCTAGAGAACGTTCCTGCCAACTTAATGATGTATATGATGAGGATAGTCAGGATCACTAAAACTGTGCTACACTTTCCCAGCATGTAGACTATTACCTGTTATTTACATTATATTTATTGATGTTTAAAGCTGTGAATACTATTATCAACAAACTGTTGTCATGGATCTGCTGGTACATTGCCTAGTGTGAGAAACACTTTGCAGGTCTCACGCACTGTTAGTCTTCCTACCCTTTCAAAGTACAGTGTTGTAGTGTAATTTCAGAACATAAAAATACATCAGAATAAAATATTAAAATATCAGAATGAAAAGATAATATCACGTAATCTTTATTTTAACCCCACGTCGTCTGAGTAGAGTTGTATAAATGTTAACAAAAGTGATAAAAAGAAGATTAGAAAAACACTCGTATAGGTGCTGAACGCTATCAGTGGTAGACTGAAAAAAAATATATATATGAACGAGTGAGTGAGACAAAGAAAACGACAGCCGTTAGGTCGCTTTCTATACGCCTCCTTTATTGAAGACAATGTTGATAATTGAGATAATGTCTGTCGTCATTTCTGGAACAGGACTGCACTTTCTTCACGGGCAAGAGATTCTCCGAGTGTTCGGCCGCTACCAGGCCTGGCTCCTGATGTTGTGCCATACGACATGTCTGGCAAAGAGGGTCACACGGTTCGAATCCCAGTCACTCTGGTGGAAAATATGCCGGAACTCAAGGTGATACATTATTCCTCATTAAAAAATGTTTTGAATAAGCTACATAAGAATGAGTGTTAAGCATCGTGTTGTTGGGTTGTGATTCGGTAGGTTTGTAACAGAACAACACTCGAGGTTTTGTTGTAAGGAAAGAGTCGCTAAAAAAGAGAGACTAGCAGAAATACTTTCCGGGAGGAAACTAATCTCGTATTAATATTTATCTTCTTGTTTACATTTTTCAAGGAGAATCCATTCAGACAGCAGATCTGCAAAGTATTCACCGAAGGAGACCATGGACACATGACATTTGAGGAATTTCTGGACATGTTCAGTGTTTTCAGCGAGGCGGCTCCTCGAGACATTAAAGCAGTCTACGCTTTCAAGATATATGGTAAGTAAAGCCCTCGTCATCACCAAACATAACACTAAGCAAACCTGGTCATAACATTGTTGCACCTGATATGATAAAACTTTGATAATGTCCGCAACCTGTTTCGGAGTAAAGATTGAGGACGTATGGGTGTAGTTTTAACAGATAACCTTCGATATTTCCCGATTAGATCGACCTAATAGTACAGATTGATAAGTTCGGTTGTTTTTGAAAGTGAGACATGTTATATTCAGTTGTTGTTTTCCATGATAGAAAAACGAGCAACAGACTCATGTTCATAAACTAGCTTACATTTGATATCTTGTAACTTTAACTGATGTATTCATGCAAAAAATGAGAATTTCCTACTTCTGCTTGATTTTGTAATAAAGATTACATTTTCCAACTTCAATTTTTGTACTTGCATCTTCCTTAAAGACTGGGATGAAGATGGTTATTTGAACAAGGCTGACCTTAAGGCTACATTGCTTAAACTCACTAAAGATGGTCTTGATGAAGAAGAAGTCCAATTTGTCATCGATAAGGTAAGTTTGAAACTTAACAAATGAATGATCTTTTTAGTATCTTTTCTTTGTATCTTCTTGTAGAACATCGGGATAGGGAAGGTAACCACTACAAGGCTATTTTTTCACTCAGTCGGAAGACTGAGGAAACATAATGATCTTTTTATCTGTATCAAATTAACGACTAGTGTTTGTGAATAGTCGCAACTCGTGTGGCAAGATGTTCACATGCCTCTACATCTAGATTTTACAAAACATCAATTGTACTTATCAGTAAGACATGGATAATAATCGTGGACGAAGCACCGATATATACTTTGTTCACTGGCAAGTTCTGTGATTCTCAAATTCACTCAGCTCTCACGAGACATCTCTGTTAACGCAGAATTAATGGCCTAATATTATTCAATAATACTCCTTTTTACAAAACCAAAATAAACAGTTATTTCCTTCAAGCTAACACTCATTCTCATCTTATAAACAACTCATAATCACGATTCCGGTCCACTGGTCTCTAGATAATAATGCACAAATATATAAACCCTACATAATTGTACATAATTGAATTGTCATTCATGCATGGCTAGATAATAATGCATAAAAGCAAAATTAGACGAAGTTACATAGGAGTGACTCAGACAATACCAGCATGTGCTGCTGTTGGTATGAAATGCAAACTTTAATTCTTTATTGTCCTTATCTTCAATAACATTATTTTAAATGCAAAATTATTATGTAATTCTGATGATGACAAGACTAGATGACGAAAGTGATGATCTGTTGTACGATTGACAAGGTGTTGGAAGAGGCGGACCTGGACGACGATGGCATGTTGTCGTACATCGAATTTGAACACGTGATCTCCAGGGCTCCAGATTTTCTGAAGTAATTCTAGTATTTTTCCCAAACAGAATAAAAAAAATTACCAGAAATGTTGCCTTTAAGTGCAAACACTTTCCCAAACTTTTTTGTAAAGAGTTCTACGAACAAGTTGTAGTAGTACACATTTGGGTGGAGAACTGAGGGGTGATTTGTAATTTCTCTTACAATATTTACTCGACTTTTGTTTCAGCACTTTCCACATCAGGATATAAGCTGCTCGTGGAGGATATAGAAGGGAGACGACCGCTGCAAGCTACCCAAGAGGAACAACTCTCCTTCACTGGGAGAGATGTCCGTGTATCAAACTCAGTATCCCACCGCCAATACTCAAACTCTCGAAATGTTTTGAACCTTCATTAACAAAATTAAAACTCAAGGACCTCTAATACTCACACTGACACACGCATGCATCTACATATACTCGTTTGCGCGCGCATGCATACATACAAGCAAGCAGACACTAGACCAACCCCATAAAGTACTTAAACCTCTGTAATTCTCATCAGTTCCCTGTCTCTTGACATTACTCAGAAAGTGATATTGAGCCACGTACAACGAGTTGATATATGTCTGTGTTGAAGTCCATATTCAAGGCAATGATATTAATTCCTAATCATGATCATCACCATTTATTTTTTGTGGATGTGATGCTTTTTCTCACACCGCCACAGTTTTCTCTAGCAGCATTCTAATTGTAATTTTGCAGGATTGTAATTTTCACGACACAGCTTGTAGTTAATATTACAAGTTGTTGACTTACATGTATTCACTAAATGTTTGTAAAAAGAGATATGTGATAATTTTGTCACTGTAAACCTTTAAAATGTTCAAATGTTACCTTGCGTTATTTTCAAATGTGACAAAGTATTTACAATCATGATGTATATTAACCAATACACATTGTTCAGAAATAAAATGAGTTCTGATTAATTTTGGCATTAATTATTTTTGCCTTTCGACAAAGTTCTTGCCAATGAAAAGAACTAACGTGAGAATAATTATGTACATTTACTTCGCAAGCTTCTATTTAGCTCCGCGTTGCACCTGGGTTCGTATCTCGTGTCGGGCAAGCTGTTCTTTCTCTGCTTGTAGCATTTGTTTACAGGGCTGGCCATCAGTTTCTTCCCAGAACTCTGTGTTAACAGGCTTCAAGATTTGTTGACTGGTGAAGAAAAAACTGGCAAATATTTTTGTTCTTCAGATTAGACACAACTGACCACTCCTCACGCACAGGGACAGTCGACTCCATGTTTAGGTCAGGGGTTACCTCTATCAAGTAAATGATCTTAGTTGCTGGTGAGAAAAGGAACTAACAGTGGCAGGTTGAGGCAAAGAAACAAATTCTAGCCGCTCATTAATTTTCATGTAAAGGGCCATAACTTTATGAAGTGGTACATCACTCGAGAAGTGCTTCAGAAAAAAAAAAATTAAATTGTCATGTCTACAGCATTTACATGAGAATGCTGTTGGAGTCTCACTCTGAACCATCAACTAAGAGTACATCACGGCACATTTTTATGAGAAAACCTGAGAAGTATTTCACACTGGTCATTTGCAATGTGGCTGAAAAACTGAACAGAGGAGTCAAGTATAATTCTAGATGAATTTATTTGCATGTTTGAAAGCATACATAAAAATATGTGGTAGAAGTCATAGGTATGTGATTTATCTAGTAAAATGCAGTCCAAAGTTTTTTTGTACAAGACACTTTACTCGTAATACTTCGATCGCAAATTCTCAGTAACTTCTCAATATGTAACATACAAAAGTTCGTGCATCCCCAAGTCTTGTTTCTGCCAATGTACAAAGAAGCCATTTGTCTAATTTGTCATTAAATGACGAACAATGACAATATTGTTTGTAGACAAAAATCAAGATGGAGCTAAAAAAGAGGTGAATATAGAATGGAAAGAGTGCAGTCCATGAACGACTACTTAGCAAATAGTTCTTGTCAGAACTTGGTCAGAAAAATAATCTAACATGAATAAGCTCAAACACCATGCTCATGGGAAAGATTCATCAAGCTTATAGCTCCTTTCAGTCATCAGAAAAAACGAGAGAGGTGAATCTCAAAATCTCAGGTAAAAATATCCAGTATGTTAAAAGCATGAACTTGAATAAACGGGTGTTTGTCTCAGAGATACTCTCCAACTTCTCAGCTTCTTGTGGGTCTTGGAGAACATTAAAAACTCTGTCAGACTGTAAAATGGAGCCACTTAATGAGGCATTTTATTCGGAATTTACATCTGACTTGACTTAAACTTTATTTTTATGATATTTTCGATGGTTAGCAACCACGGTCATGTCGAGTCTGGTTTCTGAAGCAGGAGGGAGGGTATTTCTGAGGTCATGACCCCAGCCCATCGATTCAAACGCACCCGAGACCAGAATTGAGAACCTGTTCGGTAAGTTCACAGATGTTCTGGAATGACAGAATTACGAGCAATTTTTTTTTTCATTTTAAATCCATACCTTTATACATTAAGTGCACCGAGTGTGCTTCATTTCGTATCATAAAAAAATTGAAGTTCGTTTTCTAACAGGTATCCTGCAGCACGATGTAGAAAGATTACAGGCTCTGCAAAACTAACCACGCCAATGCTTAGAAATAGCTTCCTCGTTAAATCACAAATATACACACTTGATACAGAGGAGCGAGGATGAAGAGACAAGGAATGCGAAAAACTGCAGTTGCCATGGTAACAGCAGTATCGCGCATCCTGTCAGTTAAATACTAATACCAGAAATTTTAAGCATTTTTGCATTCATTTGTCTAAAGATTCTGATAAGCAGAGAAGACTGACATAGGTGAAGACAAAGTCTGGAAACTAACAATAAGAATTGTCTAGTACAAGGTCCTACAGAAAAATAACATCGCTGAAAACCGAGCGATAATGACTGGCAGAGGAGAAAAGGCAGAGAATGGATGATATAAAATCTTTATGGCCGTCTGCTAGATGATGCGATGACACCAGTAACCTCAGGTGTGTCTATGAACACCTCTCCTTAACACAGAATAGCTGTTCTATAGCATACATAAAGACATGAACAGCAGTGGTTACAGTATCAGTTTCCAAACCATCCTGACAATCACAAACTGACAAACCGTTGCAAACTTGATGTAATGAAAACTGAAACACTTTGTCAAGCTATGGAACCTCGAATATTTTTCGAACTCTTGTACTTACAACGCAGAAGTCTGAATGAACGTTTGGCATCGTTACTCTCCCTTCGTGGTCTGCCCTCGTCGTTCCAAGACCCACCCAGCCAGCATCTCCTGCAACTATTATGCTGCTGATAATATTTATTGCGTGGTCTGTCGATGTTGAAAATGGCTTGTCGATATGAAGACTGGCTAAGAATCGACCCGGAGAGCTAATCATGAAAGCTCGGGGTAGAAATCTCAGCATCCCATCTCGCTGAACCCGTCAGGATATTGATCAACATTACGTAAGGCAGAGAAAGTGTATGTACCGGCAGCCAGGGTCCGGACTCTCCCAGAAATTCCTTTTTTTTTTTTATCTTCCCAATCGCTCTTTCCGCTCTTCCCTCATCCTTCCCCAGACACCTGGATATTCGCTTGACATCACACACTTCCGGTGCATATTTCAAAAGAATTAGCGATCCAAAAAAAGTGCCGACTTTTTCTGGCAATTCGTGAAGCACAACTGCAATAAAACATGTTAATTAATCAGTCGGTCCATCAGATGCAACTGGGTTGTGATGGATGCTTGTCGCTGGTGCGTGACGCCGAGAAACATAAAAGTAGAATTCCAATGAGTCGTCTGCATGCCTTGCATCATCTTCAAGAAAGCCACGAACCCGTTAATGAGAATTCCAGGGAGGCAATCTCCCCAAGTGCTGACGTCATGTAGCCGTTTGCCAGCAAAGTGCTGATGCTGACCTTGCAGCAACATTTGACCAGCCTTGAACTTACCTTCAACCTCAGCACTGGCAGCAAAACTAGGTACACAGAACCCCGCATTGACAAAAATCAAATGTCTTTAAACAGTTATTGTTTGTAATGATATTTGAGAGTAATCTGAAGGATACAGTTTGGCAAAGACACAACTTGCATAATTATCTCAAACGATGAGAACACCCCAAAGATCTTTTTTTTTCTGTCAAAGTCAAAGGTCCCACATTCGCATCTCAGAAAAGAATCCATGTCATTAATGGATTAGGTATGCGCCATTCCTGCGTGTGAGGTAGAATACACAAGGTTCAAGTGGCATTAGAAATGCAAGGCCAGCATCTGGAGAAATGATCTTGCTTTCGTTTGCGCCGATTCCTATGCGACACCTCGTGTATATTAAAAAAAAAATTAGTATCCTTATCCTTCCAGCACCTTTCCGCACTGTTATACCTGGGAGCAACAAAAAAGCTGACGACTGATTTAATGGCACAGGTAATATTGCTTGCAACTGGCACTTGGACATTTTTCCCAAGATAAGGTGGTGCCGATACTCTACAACTGAGATTTGGGCAAAACTGCCTCAGAAGGACAAAAAGCTTTTGTGTGTGTTTGTTCAAAACATTTACACAAAATTTTCGAACTGGTAGTTGATATCGTGAGGGAATATTGCTTCTAGTCCCAGTCAGTCACAGGTAAGAAGTAGCCAGTATCGGTTATTTATTAAACATAACATGAAGCTGACTAAGAGTGTGTTCACCGTACCTAACTCTGATGCAGGTTTATCAATGATAAACATCTGCCAAATGTCTTTATGGTTACAGAGCAGCACACAGCATCTTTCTCACTTACAATCCACTGTAGCTCCTCCAGTAGTAGGTCAGGAGAGAGAAAAAAAGTTTATCTTTTTCACATACCCATCGACCAGGCCTGTGGCAATGATTTGTGTTTACTTTGAACGCTTGCGCGCGCTCGAGTAGATAGTTTGCGGAAAGAGATGGAAAAAATGAGCTTCAAACTCATGTCATCCATTCTCTTTTGACATTGCCATCGGAACTGCAATGGCAATGGCCAGGAGGGCCAGCACGGTCAGCGTCAACAAAATAACCAGCAGCACCCGTCGTCGTCGAAGAGGACTTGAGGGGACCTGCAAAAAAGTCGGAGGTCAACATGGATTTTATAGAATTACTGGCACCACAACAAAAACAGTAGTATATAATTTTTCAGACAACATATTAGAAAGCATTACTTTACAAGGTAGATAGTTGGGCAATAACTAGAGTGAGGGGATGGATTGTCATGAAAGTTCTCCTTAATGGGGATTTGTATTTGTGTGTGTGTGAGAGAGGGAGAGAAGGAGCGGTTATAAATGTGATACTGGATATGCATGAAGCCTGTCTGCGCTGATGACAATGGAAAAATGATGAAAATGTTTACAAAACTCACGTGCAGAGGCTCCTTCTGGCGACCGGCACTGGGATCAGGAGAGGTGCTTCGGCTTCTTCCATCTTGTGATCAATTTAAACACACACACACGCACACGCATAGACGCAATCAACATACACACAGTCACACAGATAAGTAAACACAAAGTAAGTTAAAACACACACACACACACACACTCACATACACACACATACACACAATATGCATGCGAAGTCACACAGACAAGTAAAGTAAATGAACACACACACACACTCTCACCCACACACACTACCCTCTCTGCCTGTCACACACTGGGGTGGGACCATTGATGTATGTACATCGATTGCTACACAGACTCGTCATCTACGTTTTCCTCTAATAGACATCTCGACACCTACTCGGTGTGGTGAGACGGAAGCAGGCGACATGGGTTTGATCGTGTCTGAAGGTCTACACGTGAGAGCGCATCACAGCACGAAGCACAGCTCTCCTCCAAGAAACTAATTTGTTTATATTTTTTTATTACTTATTCTTGTAGGGGTCCATGACGGGGTGTGGGGCGCAGGCTGGGCTGAAATCAATAGAAGTCAGCCTGCTACTGGGAACCAGCAATTCAGGAAACGCTTTCCCACCCGAGATTTTCCCATTATCTGAGAATGACGGTGCCAGAGCCAGCGCTGAGATAATGCCAGGCTGCTAGTGGCTTTCGGAAGTGAAAATAAGTGTTATTGTGGGCCAGCACAAAAAGTTAAGCTTGGAGTTGAACTCATTTGGATTTTTTCTTTCTGGTTTTGCTGGCAAGCGAGAGCAAGGGAATGAAAATCAGTTTAAGAAACTGCCGGTCAAAAGACATGCCTGTGTAATGTTGCTGTTAAAATTTTAGGTGTCGTTCACATCGACTGATTTTTTTAAGATGTTAATTGGCACAATGGTTTTTTTTCTCTTCTACACTGCTGCTTATTTTTCTGAGGTTTTTTTTTTCGATAGTCTACGAAACGATGTTTAAACTTGACCTTACTTCATATTTTTTTCCCCAGATCACTGTGTTGAACTCAGGACATGATGCCACTTCCCACAGCTCCAAAGAATACTCACCCATACCCCAAACTCGCTATCCGTTATGGAGATCAATTCCACAACCATCATGTACAGAAAGAGATCAAACCGGGTATCCAGGGACACGCAACACCCCAATGGTCTCTGTATCCTTGACAACGCAAGCGTGTTCATGCACATCCCTGTGGTGAGTATTTTTTTTTTTTAATCTCTTATTGCACATGATGCTTGGGTTTGTTTGAAGAAAGGTGTTTAGCCCATGAACAAATGTTATTTATTTTGATATAAGGAAATATCAGGATGAACTAAGCTCAGCCAGCTGTAACCATCCATCCAAACATAGTCACGTGATCTCCTCACTTTGCTTCGTTGTCTCGATGATCTCCCATGGAGGGATGTCCACCGTGCTGCTGACATTGTACAGGATCTCCTGGATGTTGGCGGCTTCCCTGAGACACACGCAACAACCACAGCTACATCCCTGAGCCTATACCTTGCCCATACATGCTAAAAAATGTGTCCTGAGATAGTGGTATTTGTTATGGATGTGATGGGGGAGGGGAGGATGACATGACAAATAAACTTTCAGTAAAGTGCACGCAGCTTCAAACTATTTATTATTTCTAAAACTTTCTTTAAACATCCAACTTATGTTTATCATAAAATACTCCTCTAGGGGTCATAAAGTGCTGGCGAAGGTTCACATGTGTTAGATGACATTCGTTAGCTTCCTGATAAAGTTTTTGCCTGAATTAGCCAGCCTTATTATCAGTTCGTCAATGGAGCTTTCCAGAACTAAACACGAAGAACGAGGTGGACATGTCAAGGAGAACAAATAATACGGGTTATGTACTTGTAGATAGAAGTGTGTAGAGAGAGAGAAAGTAGAGGGTGCTGCGATGTTAACTACTCTAATTGTAAGCGACCGAGAGATGGAAGGCATTAGAAGAAGAAAGGAAGGTGTGGATGAGAAAGATCAGAGAAATAAGATTCAGTTAATTTGCAGAACAAGGAACCAATCAAGTTATTGAAAATCTCGATAGCTAGAGGAAAAGTGTTTCTCTGATTTTTTTTTTTTTTATCTATCTCGAACGATGCAATTCTTCCAAAAATCTCATCAGCTAATCGACGAGATGACAGTAAACAGTAATAACATTGATATATGGAATGTATGATAAACAAAAGCATGAAAAAACGTATTTCCCATAGTCTATGAGAGAAAGACAGGTAAGTAGAAATACAAAAATAAGGAAGCATGTTTAACAACTCGTTTTTTCCGCTTCTTGCCCTTTCTATTATTCTCTCTCTCTCTCTCTCTCTCTCTCTCTCACACACACACACATATAAATATATACACACACAGAGACATAAATATATACATACGTGCACACACACACACGCCCACACATACATTCCTTCATTCACAACTTCCTAAGGACAAATTGTGAGGAGATTTTGTCTTGAAGAAGGAAGTGTGAACTGCAGTGTGACTATACTTCTTTATTCGCTCCAGTTCGTCCTTCTCCTTGGTTACGAACTTCTGATCGTCCGAGGACCGCCGCCTCCTGAAAGGCGAGTCCTTCGATGCACAGGTAGTGGCTCGAGACAGGATGCTGAGAGGGTCCGCGATGCCAGTATTGATGAAGAGGCAAGTTTCTGAAAAGTTCACCAGACCATAATGAATGAAAGTCTCCATTGTTATGATGACGATGACGATGACGACGACAATGCTGTTGCTGTTGCTGCTGATGATGAAGATGAGGATAAGGGTGAGGATGAGGGCGCGGATGAGGGTGAGGATGAGGGTGAGGGCGAAGGTGGCTGCTATTTAAACTGGTTTCATACTCGAATTTTTAAGTTTAACTCTGAAGAGATCATCTGAACATATTTTACTCTCGGCAGGGTCTTTAATACATCAATTAAAAGACATACATTTCTGTTTATAACTGCCGTGCACTTGTATCTTTGAGGCATCAGGCTGCTTCATGATGTCCTCTTCCTTCCATCTTCCTGTCTTCTTTGGTTGTAATCAGGACTGCCTATAGAAATGTCAGTATAATAGCTGGACACTACAATTGAGATACCTCAAAGATATCACATATCGGAACACATTACAGAGCCAATCCCATAATCCCATTTTCAGTGCAAACATCCTCTTGATAAGAGAACAATGGCTAAGACCTCGCTAAGACGAAAAGGCCGTTCCTCGTTCGTGAGGTATCTTCTGCTCTTCAGATCGGTCTTCTGTTGTCCTGCCTCGCTGGTCTTTGCTTTGTTTCCGTGCGATGTCGCTGACGTCGTTCGATTGGGAGGACGATCGGGTTTGTCGGTGATGATGGGGATCATTGGGTGTGGATTACTGGGCGCACTTTTGCGCTTAAGTATGTCTGCGGCAGTTTCCCTGGTTCTCAGGATGGCGGACCTGGAGCCTGGCTTAAACACACGCTGCAGTCTCTCTGCTCCAAACATCGTTAGCGAGATGGATTTTTAGTCCACGCGACCTTTCCAAGTGTATTTATACTTTAATTCAATGCTAGATGATGAGTAAGACGATGAGGATTGACGACTCTGGCAACAGAAACAATCTGAAGCTGTTCCAATATGCGGACTAAACTATAATGTACAGTGCTGTTGTCCTATTCTGCAATATGTATAAATCTCCTGTTATTGTTTTCCCATTATTGTTAGTTATATACCCCATATACCAATAATGCTGTTATTAGAGTTCATGCATGGAACTATACAGTGGATTATCTGTCACGATTGTCTTTATACACAATGTTTTGTGAGATCCTCTGAAAATATTATTCCGATATTATTAAACGTGTCAACAGCGCTAGTACTAGCAAATCCAGGTGAAACGGAAACAAATAATTTAAGAAAAAAAGTGTCCATGAACCAAAAACTGACTGGCTGCGCAAAAGGAAACTTTATTATAAAGAAAACCTTAACAACGGAAAACACTTCTAGGAGGAACAGGAGCATTTCTTCAGGATGAAAGAATACAAAAGCAGTCGTAAATGCCATTTACAAAACCAGGCAGTTTTATGGTAAATTTCCAGCAAAGGAATAAATACGTTATGGCAAGTTTATTACACGCAATACAGTATAAATGCATTCCAGTAAATAACGAATCTGTTATGATCTGTAGACAGAAGATGCAATGAGGACGAGGATGAAAAATGAATTGTGTGATCCATGGATGCATACAGCATAAAAATCAGAGCAATAAGCTGAAAAGTGCCATGCAAAATCATTAATGTTTACCCAAAATATTCGTTTTAAGCCACAACGGAAAAAAAAATAACGAAAGAAAATACGCAAAAATATATTCAAACAGCCAAGGAAGAAGGATAATTGACAGAACCAGTTTCTCAATCGATGCAGTAAAAGAAAGAGAGCTTTAGTTCCCACTATACCCAACACCTACAACCCCCTAACACCTCAAAATCATTTCTTAATCAACACTGGAACTAGAATTTCTGAAATGCTTTACGAATATTCAGATTTCTATAAAAAAATATTGCTTTCCCGCTATCTTTGTGTGAGGCAGTCTCACGATTTAATGTGAAGGAGAAGATGTTGCCGGAAAAGACGATTTGCCAACAAACCTGTGTGCAGGGGAAAGAGAGCCAGCAGAGACCGCACTTTCAGTAGTTGTATCTCGAAGAACTCCAGACAGGCTGAGTAAAGACGGTAAAGCCGCTCCAACTCCCCTCGAGTGTCGCTGCTTTTTCTGGTGCTGATGTCATTCAAAAGGAAGGAAAGACGAAGAACAGTTTCGATTAAATGGACATTTTATATCTTTGGACGAGAATAGATACGAGAGAAGAAAAAAAAGAAAAGAAGAAGACTATTGCCCAGACAGCAAGATAGAGGTGGTTATCTAAAAAGGACGACAAAAAGATGTACGTATCAAATTCGTGGTTTGTACAGCGTGGGTGAGTACGTACGTGCGCGCGCACCTGTGTGAATGATATGCTTACATACTATTGTGCGTTAATATCTATGTATAAATACCTTTATAAACAGATAACCTCATATTATATACATTTATTAAATACAAGTTTTACCTTTTCAACAACGGAAGTAAGATAATTTTGTTTTCGTGCGCCAAAGCGCATGCTCGGTCTCGACTCTGGCGCAGTTCGTCCCGCAGACGGTCGGAGTCGGAGACGCCTCCCAGACCCATGGACAGGTTGCAGAACAAAGCTATCTCTTTGCTCAGCGCATAAGCCAGCTGGAAAAAAAATTTTATTACATTTTGTCTCTCTGGAGGACCCACAAGGTGATGTTGCACTGAACTGAGATGGGCAGCTGGCAAATTAGAGTAGGTTGGACAGCCAGATAATCTGATTGACCCCAAGTTTGTATGGATTACTCTCGGAGGTTTTGATTGGACAGACCATAGAAGGAATTGATTAGAAGGTGAAGTAATAAGATGTCGAAGATAGAAAAGATCGGTAAGATGGCAGCCAGACCTAATCTCAGATCGGAGCAAAGAATAAGGATAGGTACAAATATTTATATGTTATATGTGTGCGTGGTAGGGTCCATCTGAGGGGGGACTGTCCAAAACCGAGGTCCGCTGGCCCTATTCTCTTTGACAATGACAATGACAATGACAATGAGTAAGGACAAGGAATACATTAACTGAAATGTGTGCTGCAAAAGATGGTTAGAATCGCAGGTTTGTCCATCTCACACTCTCTGACACGAGACTGGTGTCGGATGACAATCTAAACGTGACAGAACTTCTGATGGGTCGATCTTCTCACAAGAGTGACTTAATTCTTGCTACTGCTCCGCGCGTGCTTGCTCATGCACGCGAAGGAAGAGAAGAATCGCAATCCTCTTATCTCACGGAGACAGGCAGCTGATTGGCTGTAAGCCGCTTGCCTTTTGTTGTCGTTTGCTTACAAACAATGCGTCGCTCCTGTCCGGTTTGTTTTGGAAGAGAACACATCCGACAAACAGGAAGCCAATCCGACACTTGGTCGTCACGGTCGTAGTCACTGTCACTTTGTTCTACGGATTTCCATACGATTTGAGATCCTCTTCTCAATTTTGTCTGGATGAAACTTTGCCTTCATGTTATTAGTCGTCGCTGGCATAAATATTTCCTTTCACTATTGTGGTGTTGTTATGTCAAGAGCAACACAACCAGACAACACAATACCAAGCTAACTATATTTTATAAAGATCAGGGGTAGCCGGGTAGTCTGGTGGTTGAGGCAACACTATCTGAACTCTAAGATGCGCAGTGAAGCCGGTTCATGGGGTATTTTCCTCTAGATGACCTGTTTGTGGAGTGGGTACTGACTCCCTGATGAAGGTTAGGCAGCGATGGAGAAGAGATGAGCCTCGGTCTGACAATGGCTGAGCCCGGGATAAGTCAGGGCTCCTACACCTTTCTCCTCAGTAAAGGTCATAGGACGAACTTTATTTATTTTAAATCATGGCCTGAGGTTACTGCTATACTTCATCATGCTTCACTATTCTTTATTATTCAGTAGCGGATAGTCTACTCCTTTTCCCACCTTCCCACTTTTCCTACATTTCTTTCCCATCTCTTTGTTTCTCTTGAAGCTATTCTACTGTGTCTGCTTTTCTAGCCTCTTTTCAGATCGGTGCCTGACTCTTGAGTCATGAAGCACAAATTTTCTCTTTTTTAGAGTTAAAGAATGTAGGTACCAACGACTACAAAATTGCGTGTCGTCGATCGGTGGCTGAAAAACCTTTATCGGAAATGACACGGTACTAGCGACACCTGTGTTGTGACTGTGTTTTATTTTATATATTACTAATTTTGTACATGACCTTTATGTAAAATGTTGGATTATATGTGTTCAGTTATAAGTGTAGCAAACCTTTCTTTCTAATCACTGAGTTAGTAAAATACTATTTCCTCAATTCTGAGTGACTATCCCACTTTTGATTTCATTATGCACTCTCTTCAACAACCACAGAAAGAGGTCAGCAACCTCAAAAACATCAGGATTGTACATCCTCACAGGTGAAATTGTGAAAGCCATTATCAGTGTTAATTAGGTATGTCTGTATACAAACAATAAGTCACGAGTTTGACATCTTTCGGTGCATGAGGATATTTGTAGGCCTTTATCTCCGTAAACAAACAAAAAAAAGGTATTTATTCAAGTTTATGAAATAGTATCTTACACTAAGATTTACCCAATCATGAAATAATTATTTGCTTCCCACTTGGTCTTTAACTGTGCACATCGTCAACCATGCGACTTTGTGAAAGTTTTACACAACGATTCTGCACAAAATTTGCAATCAAATCAAATATTCGAAGGCCACAGTAAGCAATAATAATTATTAAATTAGCCACCTGTAATCCTCTCTCCTAAGAGAGTTCTCTCAAACTGTCTTTGTATCTTCCTCTTTTTTTCAAAAAAATACATCCCTTTTTTCTCATTTTTGTCATATTAGTATTTTACTTTGACAGAAAAGTCCTTTCCTCAAACATTTGCTGAACACTTGCGAACACCGGGCAACACATCTACACATTACTTTCACTACTCTCTGTCTTTTGTCTAATCGTTTATCACCGAGGTAGTGCTTTGGGAAAAAAAGAGAAAAAAATGGTGAGCAAACGAAGTCTGTTTGCTTGCGCTCGGGTGATCTAAAAAATGATCAATTCCCTCCGCCGTAACGGGCTGCCACCTCCGCTCAGCATATTTACCCGTTCATGTTTGGTATTGGAAATGAAGCTACTTTGATGCTACCTGAGTGAGTGAGTGAGTGAGTGAGTGAGTGAGTGAGTGAGTGAGTGAGTGAGTGAGTGAGTGAGTGAGTGAGTGAGTGAGTGAGTGAGTGAGTGAGTGAGTGAGTGAGTGAGTGAGATATAGAGAGAAATATAGAGATATAGAGATAGAGAGATAGAGAGATAGAGATTGTGAGATAGACAATGGCTTCTATCTGTATTTACCTATGTAAGTACCTTTGCAGGTGAGTGCACAAACCTTAATAAGGATAATTACATTCCATAGAACTTCAACATTAATTCCATTTTATCTAAAAATAAATTGAATTACAGATTATAATGCATGGTCCCTGTCTGACTATGAGAATCATATCACGCATCAACAGAATAAAAAATATTTCAAAATATTATCTATATATTATGTGAACATAATCAATATATTATGTAAACCTTAACAAATGTTGATATAAAATAAAGATGAGGCAAGATTGGGAAGCTGTGTGGCTAGTGTGACCGACATGTGAGAGCAAGGTTGCGAGGTCAAAGCATGCGAGGGGCCGGCGTCTGGAAAAGTCTCTCCGTCCAGCCAGCAGCCAATCGGCATGTGATTTATCGATTAATGCCTGGGAAAAAAGATGGCTGCCTTTGACACGTTGAACCTCAACCACTTCCAGTTTCTTGTCCACGAGGTGGCTTGACCATAGCAACCCTAGCTTCCAGTGCGTTGACAGGATGGAGGGACCTCAGCATGACGGGGGAGTTTGAAAGTGTTGATGTCATTAAGCGCCATTTTGGTATACCAGATCCATTTGTAATAATATACCATTGGAAAGTCTTCATGTGAGAATAAAAAAGGCCGATTTCTACATAGAATTGTGATCGGTAAGCTTAAGTCGCGACAAGCTTACACTGAGAGTATAGCTGCAGTTATGGAACGTGTACTTTCTATGTACACACTGGAATCGATGATAGAAATTGTCAACTATTGCTTCAAAATACTATCACCTTCTTAATTATCATGTTTCTTAACAACCATCAACAGCCACCACGTGGCCAACCACACCGTTGTTGTCATCAATGCAGCGATATGATGCGGGAGTGTATGTTAGGTCAGAGGGCAATGAGAAGCAGCTCTCCATGGAAGACAGCAACAAACGACAATACAACAACACATTCATATCCGATCCACCAATGAGATCATCGTGGTCTTGCCTATGATCTACAGTTCTTCGCCTACTTTTGCATTCAAAAGTCGCACGGTCGAAACAACTCAGGAAAACCTCAGTCTGTTGGTCCTGCAGGAACTCAACATCCGAGGACCGATGGAAGTTGGATGGAATTCTCTCGATAGGACATGCTTGTCTGTGGTCTGAATATCTAAGCAAAGGTATGTGTTGTCAGATCATCATCATCATCATCGTCATCGTCGTCATCATCGTCGTCATCGTCATCCATCATCACCACCACAAATTCAGGAGAAACTGACAAAATAAAATCAACGATCAATTACCTTTGTGCATTCTTGTATCGGTTGACTGTCAGTCCAAGGGTCCACTGAACTGGAACGCATTTTTAGCGCCGTTTTCAGTTCCGTCTCACCATGGGGACAACTCCATCATGCGGCAGACTCTCGCCGCTGGAAGCGCTGCCTCCACCAGAATCCCCATCACTCCCCGGATGCATCTCCGTACTGAGGTTCAAGGTCGCCGGCCTGACGCCGTTGGCGTGGCTGCACATCGAGCCTCGGTTTCGTCACGACCTTACAACATCCGCCAACTCCGCGAAGCAAGACCCTCCAAAGGTGTTTTTCTCTTTCTCGTCACTCGGCATGATGCTCTCGCCTGCGCTCCACGTTGCACGCTGTGCTGTTCTTGTAATTCTCCCTGAAGATGTCAGTAATCATGTTTTCCGCTCTCTGGTCCACGTGCTTTTGCATTCCTATTCTCTGGAACATAAACTGGTTGGCGTGTGAACCTCACGTCAGCGCAATTTCACGTGCTTTCTCTTTCGTCCGTGAAGTTTTACATTCTGTTTGCACATGAAGGAGGTGGGAAGCACAGTTTCCTCTTTTTTGGAGGTGTCAGAGGAAGCCTGCAGATAATTTAATATTTTCATTTAGTCTTCAGTTCCTGCAGACATGTCTTCCCTGCAAACTCCCGAGCCTTCACGTTAGCTCGAGATTTCAGGCTCACGTCTAAGCACGTGCAGAAGCTTTACAGATGCAAACTGTCGTTGTCATAGTGACACTGGTTACATCAACTTCATATCTTTACTGATGAGAAACACAATCTCCTGCAGTCGTGACTTGAAAGAATTTTCCCAGAATACTTCAGAAGACTTTTTTTCTCTCATGAATCTGCCAAAAAAGAAGAAAAATTAAAAAGGAAGATCGTATCTTTGTCTATTGTCGATCTTTATTGCGTCTATCATTTTGTGTTTATGCTTCTTTATATGTGTTTTCGTGTCAAACACGCTCTGACAAGCAAGGAAAATAGATAATCCAGTGTAAGCAAAGCAGAAACAAAGAAATGTGCAAACGGTAAACTGCGGGATGTGGACCGGGAGCAGTCGGTGCAGCTGCTGCGTGCAGATGTCGATAAACCCTCGGGTTCATCTCAGTCTAGAACCATCAGAAGCGCATGGGTAGGTAAAGAAACTAGCACACGCTTTTCATTAAATTAGCAGATCATGTCTCAGCTTACATAAAATTAAAGTGCGCTTGATCAACCATAATAAAACAAGAATGAAAGGTTTAGCTTGGTACAAAATGCGTTTCAAATGAAAATTAGATTGATGGAAGGTTTGACTTACCTAAACCTCAGCTGGTAGTTCTCTCCCAGTCTTTCTTTCTCTCTCATACATACCAAAACACCAAGACTTCACAAAACAGTTTGAAAACACAGCGCTTATAAAGTAAGAGCCATTTGCCCAGTGAACCCATGCTTCTAGGTGAACCCTGGCTGTCGCCTTGACAACCTACACCCGTGAATGACGCATCCAGAAATTGGCTTGTCAGAGTCTTCAGGGAACGCACTATAAGGATACCCGGTATAAAATGACGGATACGGGTTATTAATCTCTGATTTTTATATTTTCATAACACATTAAAAAAATGAATAACATGTCTTGTTGCTCATTTTCATGAGGTGTTACGGGATGGAAGTCCACTACTAGAAATTTCTTCTTTTGTCACTCCGCCATTCGTCCACTCGCCCTCTTACCAGCATCCACACACACACACACACTGCCATCCACCCAGCTAGCCACAGGGTAACTCTTAATCTCTGGAACAGATGAAAGGAGCATCTGTATCCTTAATTAATTATTTTTTGTAAAGTGTCATGAGGTTGCCCATTTGGCACTATAAAGCAATTATTATTATTATTAGCAGATACTATAGTATTTCCACGATCAACGAATCATAATACAATTCTTCTAGTTTAATCTGTGATCAGGACGTACCTTCTCCAGTAAACCAGGGTTAAAGTTTTATAGCGCATGGTTAGCACTTTTCTTAAAAACAAAAATCCAGAAGTTTCCAGGATTCTCAGTCGCCTTTTTCCCTTATTCAGACGCGCCTAAGGGGAGATCAATAGGGCCACAGCAAGATCAACAGGAGAACAAGTGGTTAAATTCGGACACCAGATTTTTTTCATGCTGATATTTATTAAGAAGGTTTTGTTTTGCATATTTATAAAGAAAAAATTTCGAGGAAAAAAGAAACTTGTCCCTGGAATTGACGTCTGGCGTAGGGACTGCAATACATAGTATTGGCCTCCTTCATTAAGAATTCAAGCGAAGGACAAGTCAGAAAATTTCAGAATTCAGAAAAAAAGCCGATAGGAGGAGCACAGCAGTGCAGGAACACAGTCCATGTCATCGATGATCATGACTGAGGACAAGACTTGGTCATCATCCGGAACCATAAAGCAAAACGTGCGCCCTTGCCCTCGAGTCTGATTGACCTCAGGACCTTCACCTCTTGCAAGCTTTGAGTACCCACAGGAAAGGTTTCCTGTCCATGCTAGAAATAATCCGTACTACAAGACCACAAAGTATTGAGACAATGATAATGAGGTGATGAATACTAGTAGCTCGCTTCATCGGATACACTCAGCTCCTATAAAACTATAAGATTTTAACCGTAAAATATCTGAATATTCCTCTTAGTATTCCCAATCTCTTAAAAAAAAAAGCACAATAACTCGGTCGTGACCAGAGAGGTCTCATTTTGATCAGTAACACAAAGCAAGTACATAGCCACCAGGTTGTGGATGAAGGCTACCACGGTAACCAAGGAGGGGTTGCATGGATTTTGAGGTCAAGCCAGTAATTTCAGAAAGTGCACAGACACAGATGCCAGAGCTTCCACAGTCAGCACAGTCGAACCTTGGTATCAGAACCCCGGCATATGAACTTTTGCTTCAAGAAATAGAAGTTTTAATACCCTTCCCCTGCTCACTTGCACCACAAAATGAGGGTTTGAAAATAAACTATAAAATGTTATATCTGAATAAACATTAACCAAGAACTCATATTAAAAAAAAAAGAACACTACCAACGCACCTGCCTTCGGTGCCAATTTTCCGGTTTTGCATATCTTGTAATCACATAAACTTTGATTTTATTCAGTGAATATATATAAAGTAATTGTTGTTTACCCTTATTATGTTGACCTTTTTTTCCGAAGATAGGTAGATGTTTAGAAAGTGTGTAAATGTTATTAATGGGAAAAAGATGGTTCGGACTTAAACTAGGTAGGAGTTCTTAAAAAAATTGAAATCTGACTCCCGTTACAAAAATAATTGTTTACCGGCAGATTTTCTGATACTGAGGTTCCAGTGTAGAAGGTCTTAGACTTCACAAAGCAGTTCTCTCTCCTGTCCTCCCCACGCCATCCTGTACAACCTTCCAGTCAAGCTTACGATGGTCTCCATGCCACCATGGCTCCAGCTTGCTTTCGGAATCCGATGTACTTTTTATTTTCGCGGTTTACTATGTTCCTGCTAAAAAGCCATTCCCGGATGTCTTTGCTATGCATTATTCATTTGTCGATTCGATAAATTTATTTCTTGTTGTCCACAGATTGGTTCCGCTATAAGCAGGCCATAAAATGAAGTCAGTGCAAAGCGGTGTTAACTAAACGAATGAAAGACGAGGTCACAAGGAGTTACTTCTGCTCAGGTCTGTAGGTGGAGCGTTTCCAATCCATCTCTCTTTGATTTTTTTTAAAAAAAAGAAGCTTGTCTCAAGATGTCAATACGTAAGGTTCTTAATGCTATTTTTGGCTCGCACTCTACACGTGGTTTACTTACGGAACAGATTATCAGTTAATTCTTTATTTTTCTCAGCACCAAAAGTGCAAAGAATTGATGTTTTCTATTCTTGTTCTTTGGAGAAACAAACTGGAATAAGAAAGAAAGGAATGAAGGGAAGGAAAGGAAAGAATAAATTCGATCAGAAAAAGAAAGAAAGAAAGAACTAAAGAAAGAGAGAAAGAACTAAAGCTTGGTCTGCAGCTACAGGATGCACACAGTTGAATCCCGACAGGTAAAACTGTTGATGTGAGTCACTGGCATCTCTTACCTATCAGCATCATTAGCATCTGTGGAAGTCGTTGCCCTCCACCTTCCTACAACATCTCTGTGGATGGCGGGCTAACACCTGTAACATCGCCAGTCCTCTGTCGCTGATTTCTATTTAGTTCCGACATGTTCCGACAGTTACGAGTGCCAGGCTCCGCCATGCCCGGTGCTAACCTGCAGACTCGTGCCCTACCCGCCACAACAAAGTCGCCCCCTTCTTTCTCTCCTGACGAGAGGAAGCGAATTAGCAAACTCTTTTTTTTCCCCTCTAGCAACTGCAAGGCATTTTGAGTGCAGGGCCGCCATAGAAGCCCACTTTCGATCTGGGACAGTGAATGACAAAAGAGACCTGATCAATTCGCCCCGGTGAAGATAAAATGATTGCCACTTAAAGTGTTCAAAGAATCGTTTCAACGATGATTACGACCTTCCCTTTACCCCCCTACCCGGCTTTCCACCTCCTTACTTTTTATTTATTTATTTTGTTTTTGGCTGGTGATTGGTTTTAAAGATGTAAAGTGTTCCGACTCCGATTCCTATCTCAAAGAATGACAGATTCAGGTTTGGGTTGTTCACTCACAAGCTTGCGTTCAGACACGCTCTGACAGGCAGTGGAGTTGTGTACACAACGATTGTATCGACTGACCTAAAAACAACGGGTGGTTGGTGACGAGGTGCAGTGCGCTTTGCCGGGTGTCGGTGATGGACGTTGTGTCAGCAGCTGATGTTATCATCGTCAGGCTGAGCTGATGTAAACAGGTCCTGTAGACAGGTCAGAGAGATATACAACACAGAACCTAATATAGGTCAAGAGCAAATATATTTGTCTAGTTTGCATGAACACACACACATATAAACACACAGACACTAACACCCACAAACACACAGACACACACACCTATACACATGGAGAAAGTTATGCAGAAAGAAGAATCATCAGGCAATCTCAGCGAATTCACATACAGGTGTAGACAGGAACATGTGTTTTCGGTTAGAAGAGAATGAAATTTAAACATGATCATTGACTTACCTAAAAGTACTAATTAATGATTGGATGATAATAAATTTATATGCCAGGTGACTTCAAAACAAACAAAAAAATGTTGCATCGGCAAAAGAATTACCATTCTCATACTATTGAAAATTCATCGAGAGCAGCCATCTCTAAATGTATTACAACAAGCTTAAAAGGTTTTTACAACTATTTTGTGTCAGCAAATCGTCAAAATATGCAAAATGTTTCTAGGACTCATGCATATAACCTATAACCAAAGTATCTGCAGTTTCTACTGTGACAGACATGTTCAATAGTACTGCTAAATCACATGTCTTGCCTTTCTCAGCCTTCTTTTCTCTTACACAGATTTCTACCTCCGTTCCCTCTTATTCTCTTACGTTCTGGCATACATGACAATGAAAAGACTTCTCTACTTGTCTTGCGGTCTTTCTCTTTCTCCCTCCTGCCTCACACACTCACTCAGAGGCAAAGAGCGATTGCAGACACACATTCAGTCTGGTCACTTGTCTGTCTCCTCCTGCCATGCCAGACTGCCAGCTCTCAATGTTTCTGTCTCTGGCAGCAGAAACACAAAGACATACAGAGATTGGTACATACAAGCGAGTACATACGTACAAACGCTGATCCCGGCAGACAGACGAAGAATCGAAGACAAGAGCCAGATGAAGAAAAAGCCAGTCTTTAGAACAATCACACCCTCCTTATCTTTCTTACTTTCCAAGCTGCAGCGCTGGCCGGCGTCATGGTAGCGACTAAGGCACTAAATCCTGTCCAGACCCTGTCACTCCGGCCTCGTGATGTGGAATGTCCTTGGTGCGCTGCCAAGGACTGCTTGTCCTGCCTTTGCCCAGAACTCTTCCCACCCTGGTCTTCGCAAGCGAGACTAGAGGGCACACGCTGCAAAATCAGTCAGTGCCTCGTTTCCGTCCTCTGTAACGAAACCCCCAGTTTTGGGCTTCGAAGATTCCCTCTGCCAAACCTTCCTCTCCTCCCCGACCCCCAACAACCCCACCCATCCTTTACACTCCTGCTCACAAGTTCGTCTTCTGCACCAACTGTGGGTAGGGATGAGGTTGGGGAGGGGGTGAATCCAGGAGTGGTCGAGATGGGTGGTGGGATGCTGGGTGGGTTGAAATTACAAAAGGAAGTTTCACTGGCTGCACGGAAGAATGGATCTGGTCTCCGATATATATCCAGACACACACAGAAACATCGGCTCGTCTGAATAATGAATCCCTGCCGTGAAACAGCAAAGCTATGAGTATGCGTGCGTGCATCCGTGAGAGAGCGTACGCGCTTTGGACATAGTCATCTCTCAGAGTTACTCCCTCCCCATCCCCTTTCCCCTTCCCTTCTCCTCCCACTTTGAGGAGGCCAGGCCAGACCGCCCCGTCAATCGGCCTGCCCGCCCGCTGCACGCGCAAGCGTCCTACCCGACGAACCACCGCCGACGTTGCCGCTGCCGCTGCTGCTGCTGCTGGTGCTGCTGCTGCACATCGATTGTCACAAGGGCAGTGGCGGGGAGATGACACGCGCGCCGATCCCCCTCCCTCATCCCCCTCAGAGGAAAGCAGCTGACATTTTAGGGTTTACTCCCCGCCCTCACATCTTATGGAGAGAAACGGACCCGGCAGTTGAAGCGGTTTGTCTTAGACGCCTGCGTGTTCCGTGCAGTTATTTGGAAGCAAATAAGGTTTCACAACAGATCAGGACCTGGATGGTGGATGGTGGAGGATCGACGAGAGTTCTAGTCTCGCCCTCACGAGCCGTGCAAGACTGTGGAAGCGCTCGGTGCCAAGCCGCCCAAGACAATTTTTTTTTGGGGGGTGGAGGATGCTGAGCTTCATCGAACGGCCGGAGCTGAACTGCTCTACCTCAAAGTAGTGCAGAGGCACAGAGAACATGTCGTCTTTGTCAACATAATCCTAATTTCGCCTGTCTTGTGTTTTTCGAAAGTCTACTTCTTTTATAATTTGCTGTAGGTAGTAGTTTCTCTTAGAAATCTGGGGATAGTGGCGAGGCTATTACAGGACCAAAACTCGTGTCTGGATGTAACACGCACACAAACAAACAATATAACTAACACACACACACACACACACACACACACACACACACACACACACACACACACACACACACACACACACACACAAATGCACACAAGGTGAGCGAAACAGCCTTATTGTTTTGTATGAAAACATCTACATTTTTTTCCCTCCTCTTAATCTATATCATATAGCTGATTTTAAAAAAATGCCTGTCCCAGTGTTCAAGGAGAGTGCAATATTAAAGAACAAGAAGACACTTAAAATATAGCTTAACAGATAAAGGAAAAAAAAGGAAATAGACAAAACAAGCAGAAGCGATGAGGGAGTGAGAGCTGAGGAAGAGATATTCACTTCGAGAAAAAGCTTTTACTTAGAGAAGGAACATCCACTTCTGTAACGAAACATGAAGGAGAAAGAAATTTGTTTAAACCTTCATAACCAAAGAAACATGGATGAATGTTTGATCAAGTGGTCAACCTGGCGGTTACATAAAAGCTTTGCCAAACTTGCTAAAATATTCAGCAATATGTGTCCCTTTAAGAAAGGTCTTTCTACCATCTAAGGTCTTAATGTGAAGTCTGTGATGTTAGACTTGCTCTTTCTGTTCATGTTTGTGTTATCTTGAGAACGGATCGGACAGTGTTCTATCATGGAAAAAGATTGTGATATATTCCCACAATAACACACACACACACACACACACACACACACACACACACACACACACACACACACACACACACACACACACACACACACACACACACACACACACACACACGGACACTTGCGTGGGTTGGATACAAACAAGACTAGATGGCTAAAACACGCCAGTATGAAGCCTGATACAAATGGAAGAGGCCCCGGGCTAGGAAACGAACTCTAGCAGCTCTCCAATCAGGGTGCGACGTACCCCGAATGACAAACGGTTCACAGGTAAACTGCATCGTTGACAGAAGCCTCTGGATGCGTATCTAAGCCACAAAGCCGCTATACAGGTTTTCGATCTGCACACATCTACAGAACCCACGTGGCAAAGAGGAAGTGAGCTGATACACTTTTCCCCCCGAAAACATCTTTTGAATCTTTTAAGAGATCTTTTCGTGAGTGCCGACGGAGGAACTGCAAAGAACAAAGCCGTCTGTCGGTGCTTCCTGCCAGAGTTTTGTCTTGCAGTTTTTCCTTTAATAGCTCTTCTACAATAGGTACCTCATAAAGCATGAGAGAAAGAAAGAAAGAGAGAGAGAGAGAAGCCAACACATAAAGGTAAGTGTTCGTGCTTGAGCATTGAGACGGGTTCCATGGGATGTAAAAAATATTTCTTGCTGCAGTTAATGAACTATTTTATACTCTTGAAAGGCGGTAGAATAATGAAGGTTCTACTTCATGTAAATTTAATCCTGTGGTTGCCATGGGGAAACTAAGATGGTGGAGGTTGTGGTGTCAAGCTGAATGCGTCTGTGTGAATATGTGTGAGTCAGCAAAGAACTTTTAACGAGTTCTTATAAAAAAAATAAATCATTAGGACATTTTTAAATTTAACAGAGCTTTAACCTAACCCGGGCTTTTCATACAATAAATTTCCTAGACAGATTCATGTGTTGCTCAGATTGGCAATCGGCTTCTTTTCCTGTGTTCCTTCCAGGCCATTAGAGTTTCCAACTTTCTCTGAAAGGCAGTAACAAAGCAATGATTTGTATATGGAAACAACCTCATTGATGAATGGAAGACTGAACAGACGGTTTTTCCTGAGAAACTTGATTTGCCCGTTCGTCTATTAAAGTATCAATGTCTTGCACTGCCAGACCCCTAATCAGCAAAACGACATAATCACAGAACATCACAAGCTCGGGTGAATGAACTTCGTTGTCAGACCGTATCATCAGGGACCAGACAAGTCCAGAGTCAGTAGGCTAATTATAATTATTTTCCCAAGAAGATTTGCTGCTAACAGAATGACCAGGAAGCGACGAACAAGTCGAGAAGAAATGAAAATTGCTTTGCCTTTGCCCCTTTACCAGTTTTTGTACCAGTTTTGACCAGAAGGTCGGGAGACGTGTCCAGGTTGGCAACTGCAGGTGAGATTCTTGATTCCTTTGTAGACAGCCAAGAGCGAACCGAGAAGAAGAAAATATTCTGCAGCTTTACACGTGGCGAACGTCCATTCTTACTCTAATCACGGACCCAGTTGACGGAAACGCAAAGAAAAGAAAGTAAAACCCACATCCACAAAAAGACAGAGAAAGACAGACAAAATAATGTAAAAAGGACAATAATTCTGAATTAACAGAGATTCATGCCAATACACAAAGTCCAGGACAAGGAAAGCAAAAATAAAAAAATATTCACTGAGCATGGATAAAAAACAATAAAACTGATTTGAATTCGACTTCAATTTAAATAACATCATAAGAAATGTGTGTATATAAAGTCAATCAAAGAGCTTGAAATACAGTTTGCTACTGCTTCAGTGCTTGGCAATGTATAATGTGTAGTATGCCCAAGGTTCAGGCATATATAAAGGCCCTGGATACTTCTGTCGTAAGGTGGAATCGTTCCAGAGCCATGCCACCCAAACCTGTGTCAGTGCAAGGGTCAGGGTGAATGTCAGAAAAAGGAAGGAACCGTTGGTGTCCGGCCACAGAGACTTCGTCTTCACTTGCCAGCCTCCGTAGACAAGCATGGCAGCGTAGACCGCGAGGAAGAGCGGGTAAATCTGTCCTTCGGTCACCAAATACCTGCAAATAGTTAAATCATCATCGTTGTCGTCCTGCTCCTTCTCATCATCATCGTAATCCTGATCATCAATGTCTTTGTCATTAATTTCAAAGGATGATAAAGATGTTGAAGTAGGAGAACCCCAAAAGGTGTTATGTGAAGGAAATAAATGGTTACAGAGAATTGACTTACCAATAGTATACTGCACTGAAAATAAGTAAGAGCCACCATGCAGGCTTATACCGGGTGTCAGCCTGTCCCGCTGGTTGGAAACACCCCGTGTAGTAAAGAAGGAGGGACAGAAAAAACGGAACGTACCTGCCAGGTAAACAAATGAAATACTAAAGCATTTACAAAAGCCATTTAACAACCACGCAAAAAATCAACTGAACTCTCACATCAAATAACATCGTGACTATTTCTTTTCTCAACGAGAGAAAAATTGTTACCTCGTCCCCCTGATATCAAACAGTTCACGAATGAAATTCGTTTGTTCGTTCTTTGAGATACATCGTACATGAAGTACATCATATATGATTATTCAAAACGAAAAGTCTTGCAGAACAGGGGAGTAGATAAAGCTTGCTGCCTTCAGGAACGAAAGAAAGGAAGCAGGCAAAGAATCAAATAGTCCGTAAAAGTTTTATAATAGCTTACCACATGTAATGACCGATTTCTTCGTCATAAATATAGAGTAATTCAAAAGACTTCACCTGCAAAGTAAACATATAAACACAAGTCTTTCAGTGTAAAGAAGAATCTTGTTAAAAGTATGTTATGTATATGATGTCTTCCAAGCAATGTTCAAGCCAAGGTGTTTTCCCCTCAGTACCCGAGTATGGCCTTACGAGACTGGGTAATTTAATTATTATTCTATGTTATCTGTGAATGAGGCAATCCTCTACATTTCAGATTTCAGTCTACTATAATTAAATACCAGAAGCCGTTGGGCCAACAAGGAACCAGATCGCAGTTTTTCGCGAATTGCTTGCCTCTGTGGCACTAATTATGAAAATTCCGCACTTTTTGACCCCTTTTGGCAGTAATGCAAAAGGGGAAAATATTCTGTAAAATACAAGAAAGGAAGCTACTATTACCTTTTTCTACATGCATCATTCAGTGTGCGTGAGGTTATAGGCGGCGTCCTAGTGAGAATCAATCGTGTGATGTGATAAAGCTCTTGGCCAGGCACTGCGAATCCGCTTCCGAGTGCGAACTAGCGGAGCAGTGGAGAAAGCGCTTCACTGTTGCATACTTTATTAGAGATGTAGAGAACCGGTGGAGAAAGTACTCCCTAGAGCTGTATACTTTGTCAGGGATGTAGAGAACCAGTTGAGAAAGTACTTCGCAAAGCTGTATACTTTATAGCAGGTGTGTGCACTCGTACGCGCATGCGTATTCGCACTGTGCGCTTGTTCTTGATGAAGTCCAGGTACTACAGGTACTACAATGCCGGCCATTTTATCGTTTAGTGCCAACTGATTTTCGCAAGATCAGTGTCATCACAATCACAAACATTGTGGGTGAGCGTAGTTTCTTTCTTTATTACTGTGCAACTTTGTTACTGTGTGAGTAAGGCACTTTACTATTGTAGTGCCAAGCACAGTAGTCATGCACATGAAGCTAACATTATTGCTGGAAGCTTCAGCCGACAGATAATGCGTGAAAACTATATGGCTGCATTTTTGGTTTTCCTATTGTCTTAAAAGAGAGAACAGCTTTTTAACCCCAAACGGGAAGCAAAGTGGTCATACCATATCACAGTGGTAATGCGTGGAGAGAAAACATAATTGTCATCAGAAAATCGCTAACCACTGGCAGCAAAAAAAAAAACAAAAAAAAAACAAAAACAAATTAATAAAATAAATATAAAAATAACTTGCTAGCGTTCGACACGATTTTGAGAGAGAAGTCCATCGCTTTGCTGATCCCCCTACTAGTCCCAGTCTTGTTTGTTTGTCTGTCCTTCCGTCTGTCTATAAAATTCTATGCTTTATCGTCAAGAACCATGGAGCTCCTACCAGTTCAGGTGGACGCAGCTGTTTCATCAGTGGATTCTCGGCGACAGAGAGGTGGTTCAGATAGCCGAAATGTTGCAGGCGGTGGTTGACAGAGTCGCCGACCAGGTGAATACTAGCCCCCATGACAAAGGTGATGACAGACAGGTAAGTCACCGTGCTAGACAGGTTTCGCTTGCTTCGCTCCTGTAACTGTTTCAAAATTGACGACATTGTCCCAAGCTCAACAGATTGAAAAAATACTTCAATCTGAATTTCAGCTTCATTGAATCCTTTTCCTGTTATCATTCTACATCTAATATAGAACATCGTTATATCTAAACTATACAGTAAAATATATCAAGCAATACAGAAAACTCTTTATCTCATTTGATTAAGGCAAGGGCTGACATCCCACAATTTTAGCGAAGGTGAAATTATTTTCAGAATCATCAGCCATGACGACAGCCATATTATTCAATGCAGATGAACGGGAATGAAGAGAAATATAAATCACTTCAGGCAATCAGCGAGTAAACAGATTTTTACGATTATTGGACAAGCCTTTGAAAGATACTGTTGTGGCGAATGTATCACCGACAACTCAGTTTTCGCCAATACAGCATCGTTTATGTGTACAAACACTGTGCTCACCCACCTTTTGAACACAGGATGCCGTTCACAGCCTGTAATGACGGAACAGGATGTGAAAATTTCCACGCCTATTGATTCTTTGTCTCATAAAATAGCTTTTTTTCTGCATTTTATTCCTAACTTGATAATGGGTATGGGAAGTGTTTCATGAGGTGAATGATATGTTTGTAGGCTTTTCTGGAAATGATCTCGGCTGGGTTGCATGTTACCTGCCTCCGTTCCAGGGTGAAGGTTGAAAATGTTCTCTTTAAAGGGTAACGAAACCTGCGGACATTTCATATCCTATTATTGCCCACTACGTGTTACTAGTATGGTGGTTATAGAAGAAGGTAATTGGAATGGAAAATTTGTCTTCAATGAGAGGCAGTGGCGCTCAGAACTTTGAGGTTGTCAAACAACCGTTTACTTATAATCACTTTTAAAACAGCTGTCAGGTAGCCATGTTTTGATGTCGAGTGTAGTTATTTAAATCATCGAACACGAATGTGATCCTAAGTACGGTCGTCTGAACGCCGAGATCATGGACCAAGCTGTGTTTTAGAAAAGATTATAATTTAACGGTTTATTTGAAGCCCAGGATTTTGAAGAGAAACGTTGCAGAACGTTGGTTTCTATCATTTAAGCCACACAGACCATTTCACTTGTAGTTTCCTTTCATGCGCTTGGTCGAGGAAAAGACTTCTGTTAGTTCGAGGTTTGTTCAGGAATGTTCCAAGAAAACTTATCCGCTCAGCAGGAGTAGGTTACTGATTTATAAGATGAGGCATAAGGTAGATGACAGGTGTGGTTGGGTGAGGTTGGTTCCTAGATACAATGAATCCCTCTCAGATCATTGATTCCACGGCTACTATAAGTTATCCGACCTTTATCTTCCATATGTCTTCTGTCTTCAACAAGGGAGTAGAAGGCTTTTCAAAACAATTTTTAAGAGCTACTGCAGTTCTTTTCAACAACTTCGCAGTATCGCTATGAACTCTTGGTACAGAAGAAAGAGAACGAGAAGCTAAGATACAGACTTTACAAAATTTAGTCTTCGTCATTGTGCTGATCACAGACCGTGGAACTAACGACTTTTACCACCACAAGGGGAGTTTGCAGTTGTAATGCCTCCATGGTTCCCTATTTGTGCATTCTTGTGAATTCAAATTAAGAAAGAAGCTTAAATGAAAAAAAATGTAAGTCTTTTGTTTACTCTACGTATTGACATCTACTTGAAGTACGAACTCCTGTCAACGATTCTCGCTACTCATACCTTGAGCAAGCAGAATGGAGTGATGATGTTGTAAGCCATGTGAAAATAGTCCCCGATGCTCGGGCGGTCAAGCGGGCTCCATCCCACGGGAACGAACAGCTGCAGCGAAAGATCGGATCAGATAGCAGGAGAATACATTACCAGGTGCGCGGATAGACTGGCACATTGAACAGCAAAAAATATGTCCATTTCAGGTGGACAGCTATTTCCCAACAGGCGGGTAAATGATCTGAAACTTCCACTCTAGCATTTTCCTGACATCACATAAAAAAATACTTCCCTGGGGGAGAGATGAGAATATGCGTGGATAGTATATCCTATGTAATTGAATGATCAGTAATAATTTATAGAGATCATTTTCCTACTGAACAGAAGGCTCAACGCTTGAGAAAAAAGGGTGATAGACGAAGAAAGACAATGCATACAACACACATACAGAGACCAAAACATTTCAGAAAACAAGCGGACATAAAGATATCAACAGACATAAACACAAGACAAACATACAAAGTGTGTTGGTTGAAGAATACAAAAAGGAGACGGACACAATTTATACATGCAGACAAAGACCAAAACAAGTCAGGAAATGAACGGACAGAAACACAGCAACAGACATAAACACAACAAAACTATGGACACGAACTACGGTAGAGGGGGGATAAAGGCTGGCAGACAGTGCGAGTAGAGACGGGTGAGCTTGAGGGTGAGCTTGAGGGTGAGCTTGAGGGTGAGCTTGAGGGTGAGCTTGAGGGTGAGCTTGAGGGTGAGCTTGAGGGTGAGCTTGAGGGTGAGCTTGAGGGTGAGCTTGAGGGTGAGCTTGAGGGTGAGCTTGAGGCAGTGCATGGAACCGACGTATTGTAGTCTTGTCTTCGTGCACACGGACTCAGGACTGCAGGTGGTAACACGCATGTTCCAAAGGCGACATAGAGACGAGAGACTGCAGAGCACGCGGCTTCCAAATCTGCTTCTCACAAAAAAAGAGTCCTATCAAACACCACAAAGTAATAAACGAAGGTTTATTTCCTTCTTTCCATCTTTTTTTCTTGGTTTCCCATTTTTGATGGTTATGTTCTCCCTTTTAGACTGCTGCTGCCTCAAGAAAAGAAGGAAGAAATGTAGGAGTTAGGAAAGGAAAAAAAAGTGAAAGAGGAACAAGAAGCAGTCTTTAATGCTTGGCAAACAGGGTGCAGTAATGAAATACACTTGACTGGTATGAAGGCACTCACAGCGGCAATGGGTCGACCAAAGTCGAAGATCCAGTTTTCCAGCGCCAGGACCAGCCAGATGTCCCAGTGAAAGCGTTGCTTCCCGATGGAGGATTGATTGTTAGACTGATTTACCTTCCTTCACCGAGAGACCGACAAGTTTATGTTACAACATGATTCGGCAGCTAGTAACGTGCATACATGGGTTCGGTAATGTGTACCTTTACAGATATCTCTCACATACATACGCATCGACACACATACGCATATACATACACACGTACGTGCCCACACCCACACACAAAGAATGTAAAGGGAGCGAAGAGCGAAATGTCAAGAGCAGGTAATGAAGATGGAAGGACTTGAGATTACAAAAGATTACAATGAGATTACAAAAGTAATAAGCAGAAACATAGAGCTTGAGAGGAAAAAGAGTGTCAATCGTTCTCCCCTCTACAAACACCTGTCTTTGGAGACTCCAGTCCCACTGGTCACCCGTCTTCGTCGCGACATCGACATTGTGCTAGGTGTCGAGTCTGCCATCCTCGTGTTCAACGTATACCACGCGGATCCAGCTGCAGAGGTACGAAGTGAATCACAGCAGATTCCCAAACTGTCGGTCTACCCAGTTCGACTTGCCCTCGTTTTGGCCAATCTGAAGGTAAGATAACGACGGCGAACACAGTCCTGCCTAAAGGTTGTCCAGATACCATGAAGACTGTACTCAGGCTTATCGTTAGCAACAACTTGGTCTTGCGGGCTGGCCGACTGATAAACTCGCTGTCATAATCAACGTCTGTATCTACAATTTTGTGGCACAGTGTGCTGTTCTTGAACGTCCATCTGTGTGTTCTTCTCTTCACTTTCGACTATTCAGGTAATCATCGGATTATCTAATTGTGAAAGTTGTTACAATTGCTCAGCAAGAAGAGCGTGCGTGTCCCAAGGAAGACCTGTGGATGCAGTTGTTTACAAACGGATGAACTACACGCGTGTAGGTATATCCTTTGTGTGTGCTTGTGAGGCTGAAAGCACCAAGAAAATTCCGCATTTTCGATTTACTCAACAAATTTAACGAATCTTTGAGATCAAGTAAATGTCCAGGATTTTGTTTTACACTGTTTTTACCCATATGCAGCCAAAAACAAAATAGCACCATAAGACATTTGTGCATATGTTGTCAAATTTATTCATCTTTTATTTTTCTTTGCAGTACCAGCAATTTTTTTTTTTTTTTTGGCGTTCAACATGTTAACATCAAACGATATAGCTGATGAGCAAAAAAACTATGAAGTTATCGCACAAAATATGATGCAAGTGGAAAGTTTAACAGGTGATTCACTGTAGCACAAAGTCGATGTAGGCAGTGCTGAAATTAATGCTGTTAAAGGCTAGCTTTAACTGTTGTCCGCTGATTGGGCTACCTGTAGGCACACACTGTAAATTATCACATGTCATGGTGTCATTTCAACTGCTTCAGCAACTACTTTCAACAAGTTTAAAACTACATTCTATAGAAACGTCACACTGGCTGTATAATAACTAACCAAACTGCAAAGATTGGGAAAAAAAGTATATAAATTATTTCTTCACTCACAAAAAATCTTGTTGTTTTATGAGGTTATTGAGGTCTAAATTTACTAGACAGGATTAAAAAGTGATTGGCTGATTGCCACTTGGTGCAATGTTTCAGAAAAACCTGAAAGGATCTTGTTGCACAGAAATACTGCAATGAACCGGCTAATACCATGCATCATGTGCAATTGGCAGGATGCACTCCTGGTGCATGAAATGTTTAAACGCCTTGTGTGTGCACACAGATGAATGAATGTATGCCCAATCCCCTCAAAATCATGTCCACTTCTATATGCTTGTCTCCAAGACTGCTTCCAGATAACAAAAATTTCATTGTATAGGGAATTTGTGCTGTGGCGTTTTAGAGTTAACACAGATTCAAGCCACACAAATGATGCAGAATCCCTCAAAGTACACACAATTTATAACTGCCCCACATCCAAAGTCATTTAAATGAATAAATATGATGCTGTACTCATGTTGACCATGTGGTTTTCTTTTCACGGTTTCCAACAACTATCATTTATGAGTAAAATGCGCTGACTTTCTAATAACACATTTCAGGCAAAATTATATTCTGATGTCCCACCATCACTTGAGTTTGTTTCCAACTGAAAACATTTATCACCCAACTTGTTTTGACAAAGCTAAATCCAAAAATTATGACTTCAACATACACAATCTGAACTGCATTTTGAAAAAAAAAAAAATAGGATGAGGACTTTCAATTGGTTTTGTGCACAGGTACTGTACTTGAAATTATATACTACAGAGGGGAACATGGGATGGGAAAACATCTTTTTTCACAAGCATTTACAGAAATATATGCTCATGGGTAAGACAACCTGATTTTTTGAAGGCCTTTTTAATCACTACATTTAAGAGTGAATAATGTTTACTCATTTAGATGCTGAGTATGTACATCTCTTAATTTACATAAAAGAAAACCAATAAGACAAACTGTAATAAAGGCAACAAGACATTTTTTGCACTTGTATGACATTATTTCCTTGCTGTTTATATCACCAAATTCTCTTCAATACAAGTGCTCTCAGGAAAGTCAAAAGTAGGTGTTAAGAATGTCAACCTTTGCTGCAAGTAAAGAAACATTAAAAAAACTGAAAAAAAGGACAAAATTTCACCTAGTCACCCTCCTATTTTGAAGCATTATACGGAATGCAGAAGAAATTACTCAAGAAGGGAGGTAAGAGAGAAGTGGCTGATGACTGAGGGTATGAGCGATCATAATGAGTATAATAAATAATGTAGGAACAATACTGTCAACCATCCATTCAAAGGAAACATACACACCTGCTGTATATCCACTGTGATGCCCACTTTCTGTGTATGAAAATATCCTCTTCTCATAGTCAATGCTTTCAATGTCACAATGATAAAACATGCAAGGCAACTCTACAATATCTGTATTCTGGTTAGGGAATGGGATGATCACATTGAAAATGATGGTTAAATTATGCACAAAACCAAAGCTGATCAATATGGGAAGCTCGTACAAGATTGCACATGTCTATCAACACCAAAAATCAGTCATGCATTTGTTGGGTGAAGAAAAATACAATTTTGTAAAAACTAACATGACTTTTTTTAAAGCTGAATAACTAAGAGTCTGTTGTTACTTTTCTTGACATGCATTGTCTGTGTGGACTGTTGAATCCTACATTCTAATGTCATGTATTCATAATTATTTATAAAACAAGAGAGTGTCATCATAACAATCTACCCTGAATTTCTAATTCTTATTTCATTTTCTGTTCAACGTCAGTTCTGTTAATTCAATTAAAAGAAAAATCCTTTCCCCAAACACTTAGCAGCAATGCTAGTTAACATAGACAACAAGTATAAAGCTCTGCATGTTTTGTTATGTCAAACATTTTGTTAATCCATGGAAATAGCTTAAAATAAAGCAATACATCAAAATCACTTACATGGATGTACATCCATACTTGTTAAATTTCTCTATAGCCAAGTTAAAAAAAATTCATTCACATATTAATTCAAATTTAGCATGTAACACAAATTCCAAAGCTTTTTAATATTATCTTGACGGTGTCAGAAGCAATTTTTCTGATAAAACTTTAGTGTACCATATTTCAGACAGTAAGAACAAATCAATTTGGATTCAATTTGAGCACCAAAGCCACAGAAAAAATGAAAAGTCTAAAACTAATCTTGACCTTGATTTATTTATTGCACTTTAAATTTGAACATTTTGTGATAAATATTTATGATCTTTGTGCGCACACACACACACAGAGGCATGCACATCCTTAGGAATAATAGGGGAAATAACTGGGAAAACAACTGATAGAGGTTCTCTATCCTACATTTAGCAAAGTATACCAACAAAGTAATAGCAAATTATAGTGGTACTATTACTACAAACATTTTGTAAGCACTTGGAGTGGGTACTTGTTTGATTGTAAAAAAGTGAGTGAAAAAAGGTAACGAGGAATGTCCCACATCAGCTGCTAAAATAAAATATACAACAATGTCGCTGGACTGCTGGAAAATATGGAGCACACACTGAAAAAAGATGCTGAACAAGTAATAAACACCTATGGCCAGAGATCATGTCCCTGCATAAGATCTAGCTCTGAGAAACCAAAAACATCACTTCACCTCTAAGGTTGCTAGAGACTAGCCTGTCAAACAGGCTAATCAGGCATAGGTTTCCTGCACCAATAATCTATTCTGCACATGAGAACTAAGAGAAGTGACGTAAGTTTTCATGGTACAAAGACAAAATAAAACACAAGAATTGAATATTTCCACAGATCAGAAAATAAATAGCGAGAAGCTTTTAACACACAATATGATATGAAACAATGTCTTGGAGATAAGCACAGATGACAGTCAAAACACAAGATATGATATACTGTGACAGTCAGATTAACCACAGTAAGGTAAAAAGTACTTGTTTTCTGCAGATTAAAATACTAAGCAACAGTATTGCCCCCTTGCTTTATGATGCAGTCATGACTGCAGAAGAGATGTGTCATCTTTACTAAATGCAGCAAAATTATAATCATCCAGTCCAAAGCCAGTGCAATACCATCAGCACAAAAATAGCAGTTGATAAAGCATATGAAATGTTCACAATAACTTTGGCAGAAAAAAAATATTCTTTAGTTTATTAAAAAAAAAAAAAAAACTTCACAAAGGCATCAGGAAAGACTTTTTTTAATGTGATAAAAACAAACTTTGATAACACCTTTACTTACTGTAAATAACGCAAGAAAGCTCTTTCTCTCTCTCACTCACACAGAAACACAACTAATAAAAAGATGAGGAAAAATGGATATTCCAGTTTTTTTCCCTACAAAGATCAAACCCAAAAAGACTAAGTTTTTAAAAGTTTTATGCATTCTTTTATGGTACTAACATATTCTTATGTATATATTGCAACATTTTTTTAAATTTCGCAAGTAAATACTAGAAGCACTTAAATGAGTTTAAAAATCTGTTTAGTAAATTAACGTCAGTACATTTTGCATTTCCTGTCAACTGGCAAAGGCAGTTTATATTTAACCGTTAACTATACTGGATTGAAACAAAACGGATAAAATGAGATATGAGAATAACAATCAAGGAAGGCAAGATAGACTTGACACTGCAAGTAATGTTATTAAACTGTGGGTCATGGCAACCTAAAATCTACTAAAATGGGTAGAGGGGAGAAATCCATGGAGAAGTCATGTCACACAAAATGTTTTGATGCATTGAAACTATACAGTTATAAAACCCATTTCAAATTCATTTACCTGGAAGTATTTTGTACAATTATTTACCCAAAACAAACTGAGCTTGCTATTGCACGAGGCAACTGTTATGCATCTGACAACAACTGCACCGTTGATTAAGGGGTCGTGGTGGTATAAGATCAAGATCTTCATCATCAGGTTCAAGGTCAAGATCATAGCCATCTTTTATCAGCTGTTCAGTAATTTCCTTCTGAGCTGCTCGTGGCAAACGTGGCAGATCAAATTCATCTTCTTCACTAGAAAAAAAAAAAATCGTTTTATTAAGGAACTTCTAATATAGAATACATAAAGTAAATGAACTGAATTTTAGAAAACAGATTGAGTACACAGTCATGGTGTCAAAAGACGAAACTATATAAATTGGTGTTCTTCATAAATCTCAATGATGAAATAAAAAATAAAATGCTCTCTGCAACAAGGTAAGAACACAAACCTGGAGCCTACATACTGAACACAGAGACATGCAAACAAACTCTAAACTACAGTGTTTCCCTTCACCTTAGAGTGTAACATGAAAGCAATTAATCTGGGCATTAATTCTTGCCTTTCATCTGACATAATGGTGACTAATGGCTGCTGGTCTGGTGAGAAAGGTAAAACATCTTTGTCTTTCACCCTATTGGTACTTGCAGGAACTTGCAGTCTGCGAAAGCAGAAAAATATTCTGACAAACAAAATCCCCAGCTCAGGATTATTGGTTAACTTTAAACACATGATCCAAAATGAACCCCCTGTATCTTTTAAACTACAACAGATACAGCTACAAAATTTGACAGGGTTGTTCAGGGGTATGTAAACTATTTTTAGGTTGTAAATCTATTATAAAAATGTAATCAAAATGTACTGGAAGGGTAAAGAGATAAAAATGAAATTCAAAATAAAGTCATTGCATGCATTCACTAATTTATTCAATATTATAACGAGTCTAAATCCCATTATTGAATATATAAGAAGTTAGAATTATAGTTATACAGCTATAAAAATGTTTGGTTCACATAATTTTTAAAAGCAATGTACAAGTCTTTTAACTTTAAGGTAGGCCCTTCAACCAAAGCTGATCATGTGTGCAAAATCATAAACTCAGGACAAACAATAACAGGATTATTTATCACAGTTCTATAGATCATGTAAGAACAGCTACATTTCTGGATTGTAGTAGATTGAATAATTATAAACCATCTACGTTTCAAATAGGAGCACATCACGACTAGAATGATGCAAACCATACAGTGAAGTCTACAGCAGGCAATTCGTTTAAAAATCACTTTCGGTCTGACAACAAGTGAATATGTTTGTTAAATAATGCATGGCTTCTACACAAATGTGTAAAACCTAGCTATTGCCCAAAAGTTATATAAGGTCTTCTTTTATAGTGATATGTGACTACCTGCTTATGATAGCTACAAAAAAATTAAGCTTTTGTCTGGTCTACCTGTGCTGCACAATGCATGGCTGGGAAATAAACCTAATCCTAATGTGCTATGGAATACATTTCTCAGATTAAAAAAACAGTTATTTGCAAAAACTGCAATTATGGTGGTTATGATTGATCTTTTCTGCAAGACCAATGTCATTTACCGAGGACAAGCTTGTGTCTTGAGAAAACACTGTCCACATCGACAACCTTAAACAAATCTATGGCACAGGCCAGCATCATCAGCCATGCTGAAATTTTGTGGTGCAACTTCAATGGTACTCAGCTTTGAATGGCTGGTGAGAGGTGTCATCACAAGTAATTGCAAAGTTGTAAGTACTGATTTGTTCATCGAAAAACAAACTTTCCAAACTTTCTGAAATGCGAATGTTATTTTCAACATATTTTTTGTGTGAACGTGTGTCAAAGTTATTTTTTGAGAATTGTTCTCCTGAGCCCTAGAACAAAGATTATAAAAAATATACCCCCACTCCAAAAAAAGCATAATCTTTTTATCTTATGTGATTCTCAATTCTTGATCCATATAATCGGTGCACTGCATGGAACTTTCCGGTCATATTATTTTTTGCTTAGTCAAAAATGGCTGCCATAGGAAAGCAAGCGAGTGTCTAAAGTAGTTGTTTTTGTCTTCAGTACACAGAACAATAAGTAAATCCCCAAAATAAAATACAATGTACAACAGTGGGAATCCAATCTTTAATTTCATGTATTTTTCTCACAAAGAAATAAGAGGTATAATGTACCAAAAGACTGTTTGAAAACACCATATTTTGGGGTGTTTTGTGCCTTTCCGTGTCCGCCACTAGGAAACTGCTAATAGGTCATACCTTTTTAAACATCATGACTAAGGAAGTAGTGATATCCCAATGTCTTATCTGATAAGCATCTGTACTTATGTATTTTTGATAGCCACAGACTAATTCACGAACAGCAAAAAGTTGTCTCAGTATACCTGCTTCTTGAAAGAATGTTGCCCTTTTTGGGCTGTTGGTCAATTACTGTCTTTGATTTTCGTGCAAGGTCTCTTTGCCTTTCTGTGGAGTATAGAAAGAAATATTTCTGTAAAAGCATGAAAAAATATCAGTAACTATTCTTGCTAAGCATTACATCACTGTATATAGAAGACTAATACAGTCGGACCTCGATAAGTCGACCTTCCCCAAGTCGAAAACCTCCCTATATCGAATTAACTGTTAGTTTCTGGCCAAATACCTGCGCCTATTATGCCATTTTCCCAAACTCAAAAACTCCGTAAGTCAAATTTTTTTTCAGGTCCCTTTCAGTTCGACTTAATGAGGTCCGACTGTATTATGTTAGAAATCTCCGTTTCCTACAAAAATTTAGATTACCCCATGACTGAAATCCTATTTTTGAATTTCTTGCACTTTAGAGGGCACTCACAAGGAATATGCTTTATCTTCTTTTATTTTGGCTTGCTTTTATTTTCTGAATGCACACAAAACAAAAAAATAATAACAAATATGAGTGTGGCTTATGATGCTGGCTATGCAAAAATTTTAATGCAATATTTTCCCAAATTGTCTTTTGTCCATGACAGTATCAACCGAAGAGCATACAAAGATTTAGTTAAAACCATTAGGTGGTGCTTGTACGAACTTGTGTAAATGTATTTACATAAACCAACACACAAATGCACACACACAGAAATGGACAGTTTAATGGGTTCCCTGTAGACAGATGTCAATTATCTTATCACAACCTTATCCTTATCTTGTCATCATTGTAATGTTCTAACAAGCCCTTGTTTTATTGTTTTATTTATTTTTGTATCTGACCATACTTCATGAATATAATTTCCCACTGGGATTAATAAAGTTGGTCATTGTCACAGTCTTTTATCATTAACAAGAAAACAACACACCACACTGATAAATTATTATGAGATTTCCAAGAGATTAAAAGTATATGCAAATGAAAGCAAAGGCAAAATTAAAAAGATTGAATACAATTTTAACTCACCAATTTTCTTTTGTAAATCTGAAGTTTTCTTTAGAGCCTTATATGATGCAGATTTTTTACTTGAATCATTTTGTATCTGCAAAAGGATCATATCATATCAGACAAAAATGCAAATTGATAGTTTTAAATACTATAAAGAAGCAGGGTAATAATAATATTGTAGAATGGAGCAACATTCTGTGCTTGTAAATGTGACATGTAAAATTTTTTAATGCATAAGGAAATAATTAGATCTTAAGGAGGTAAATTTTCATATTTGACAATTATATTTTATTATGACTGAAGGAAAAAAAAGCAGAGACCATAGAGGTTGCTAAGAGTTTAAAATAGATGCAATAGATGAAAACAAGAGTGAAGGATTAAAAGACAGGATCAAGAGATTTTGCAATCTGGTTAAATGTTAATGCAAGGCTGGTATGTACAAAGTACATAAATTATCGACTAAAGTAAAATTATTATCTAAGTCCAGTACAATATTAGATATTTTAACAACCAAGCTATTTTACATGGTCTCCGAATAAAATTCAACGGTAAGTTCACTGTTTTCAAATTTCGTTCTATCACTTATGTCTTTGTGCTTATAATAGCTCATTGATGAAAACTGAATCGCATCACGCAATAAAGAAATATAGCAAATGTTCGTTCTTCATCCGAGAACTTATAAGCAAGCGTTTCTCTGGTATAGAGAATGAAATCCTCAAAATTACGATGTGAAACAAGCTCAGGGAAGTGTCATATGGCCTACACCGAGGAGTATCGTCGGTACAGTGTGTAATCAGTCAAACGGAATCAGACTAAATACCGGCAGCTCATCAGCATGTGTGGAGGTAAACCGTGAGTTGTTAGTAATATTATGTGATCTCTGATCACTGTCGAATCCACTGTCCTCCATGTCACTATCCATTGGACATTCACGTCCTGCGTCCACGGCCTCTCATCGTTTGTTCATCGCCTGTATTAAAGGAACTTCCTGTTGCATGTCTGCGCAGACCGGATGTTATGAGTTGAAAGACGGGAACATCTGTCGTCTGCTATTTGCTTCGCGGTTTTAGGGAAGACTCAGTAATTTAAAAGTAGCAGTTAGAGTCTGATAACAAAAGGGAACTAGAACAAATGTTTAAAAAAGAAATTAATTGCAAGGGCAAAGCTGTTGGACGGACTGTTGAGTAGTACAAGTATTAAAAAGTATAAGGGAGGTAACGTAAAATCTAATATATTGACCCTGAGTAGTGTCCCTTTGTATTTGTTAACCCGCCTGGGTGCAGTGAGATTCAGAGCAAAGTTCATTTGGTTTATTTAGCAAAATACGTTGCCACTACAAGACTTTGCTTTAAAGAAGCTTTAATTAGTGCGTTCTGATTGCTTCTTTATTGGATTTTTCATTAGTATTATCAATAGAGATATAATTTACACACACGCAACATCCAGCTTTAATTAATTGTTCTCTGAAGCAGCATACTTAACCCAGCATTAATTAGCACGTTTTGATTAGGGTCCTTTTACTCTGTTATATCTTAGCACATAATACCGAAAACACATGCATTCTATGGGACCCACATGTTTTCTATGCTTTTGATGTAAAAATATTTTATTTTCTTTGTAAAATATTTACCTTATTATATTCTTCAAGCTTTCACTAGGCACTGTTCTTCCTTGCACGAAGAAAACTATCAAGTGATTTGTTATTATTATTTCTTTTTTATTGATCTTTAAGTCATTTTTAAGTAGATCAATACTGTACTATCATGGATGTGTATAGGGTTGATACAAGTTAGTACGTGCTACTATTGTCTGTTGTTTGTAAACAACTCGTTTACGAATGTAAAACAGAAAGCGTGAATGCGAAGTATGTGTGACTGGATACCAATTCAAGTTGAATGTAAATATGGCACCATTAAAAGTGGATAAAAGTATTTTGCTCCAAATCATGTTTTTGATTCTGTATTTTTCGTACGTGTTACATCTACGAGCAAATTTTTAATTCATCGCATTTTGCTCATATTCTGTGGTTGTGTACCTTGTGAGAGCATTTTTAAAAAATCGGTGCTAAATAAACTACGTACCGTTATAAAGTTTAAGAAAACAGGTGGGGAAAAACTCCTCTGTATCTATAGATGGCGTAAGATGTTGTGTTATCTCCCTTAGATTAAACAAAAATAAAGCATTATAACCCATCATTGCTACTAAGCAGATAATTTTTTTTTATCCCCTTTTTAAGAATTATTATTAATTATGTTTCTCTCTAATCATTTCTTGATTCTCTCCTTTCCGAAATTTTCTTATTTTATTTTAAAATACTTATTCCGTAGCGCAAATATACCCCCCTATGCCAATGCTACCGGATGTAGGCAGGCAACCGACTGACGCCAATAATAAAATTTTTATGCATACTAGAAAATTGTGTAGAGCGCATCAAAAACTCATTTAAATTTAATTTCAGCTCTCTATCAGTCAGAGCCATAGTAAAAAAAATTAACGATTTCAATGGACTCGAGCGTGCGATGGTTTCTAACAATCTCATTGCTGTAATTTCAGGAAGTGGAGCATATGTCAGAATCTGTTTACCACCGGAATCAGAGGCAATGTTCGTTCATCTCACAGAGCTCTTCGTCCTGCTGCATTTAGCTTCCTCTCAACCAAGAGAATTGCACATGCAAGAATCAATCCTCCTAAAGCAAAGTACAAGGGACCCTGCACTGTCGTCATGGTTACGCTAGATGGAGAAGCTGCTCTCTTGCCCTCCGAACTTTCACTCTGCCACCAACGTTTCTGCAGGTAGATTAACACGCCTGCTTCATCTAGCTTCATTATTCTGTGTACAGAAGAATATGAATTCTAGTGTATAGCTTGGCATGTAATTATACTGTTTTAAAAAAATCAAATAATGAGAATTTACGACTGAAACTCTCACGCACGAGAAATGTTATATATTTTTCCTCTAGTTTTAACATGGAATCAGACATTTATAAAATGAACTGGGAATGAGAAAGTAAACGTTTAGCATATCCTTGTTCCTACAATGGTGTTTGCCACATTCACAAGCGAGAAAATTAATTATGGCGAAGGGTAGATGTGTACATAGGCCAGAAACATTGAGAAAATATATTTAAAATATACTATTATCCATACTCTCGACATATATATTTTAAAATCATTCAAAACTAACGTTCATGTCATCTAGAAAGAAGGAAAGGAAGAAAGAAGAATCTGATGTAAAGAGAATAGCGATCTTCCTCTATGATTGTGCGGTGAGCCGGAACTCACATGTCCCCAATTTTTTGCTTGAGGCATGAGTTTTTCTGGACGAACACATGAAAGGAGGACATGCCAGCCACGTAGAGCTGTAGAAATTTGATATCGCCCCTCGTAAAAGTTTCTTCGTTTCCCATCGTGCTTTCGTCCCCGACAAATGCGTAGTGGCCTGCGAGAACCTTTTGTAGGTGGACATGCTGGTGAGGACTAAGGACGTCCGGGTCCTCTTTTTCAAACGCTGTCAACTTCTTGTAAAGGGTTTGGAATGTGATGTTTTTTGATGTCTTGATCAGAAGGAAAATGCATACATGCATTATTTAAAGGAAATTGTCATATTTAGGACAGCCGTTATACAATTCCCGAGATTATAAAATTTAAGCTTAAAGTTAGTCCTTTGAGAAATTTAATATCAAGGAGTTTAAGCCTGATTTTAAGAAAACTTGCTATTACATTGCAGTAAACTTATGAGAAACATGATAATGAAAGGCAGGGCAATGTACCCGAAATTGGAAGCTCGTGATGGAGCCTCCAATTATCCCCCATCGGTAGTCATTCCGCGCGGCTAGCTCGTCAAGTGATGTGAAGGGAAGCGGAGCCGGTCCTGATACTAGTAGCGAGGTAAACTTGCTCGTGAATGATGAGGTGAGCACAAGAACCATGAGACACCAGCATGCAACTAAGAAACGCGCCAGTCTGAACGTCCATCTGGTGGACATAGCTGAAGAATGAAAGTTTTATATGAAAACTTTATTGAAGCTGCCAAGCTGGAAAATGATGAATGTTTATCAGCAGAAACAAACAGGTTTTCACAACACTCTTTCAATAGTACCCCCGGATAGAAATTAAAAAAACGTAAATCTTTACATGAATATCTAACAGTCTGATCTTCGCAAAAGAATTGGCTGACATAGATGTTGCATAGTCACTATTAATTCCACTGATTATTCGCACAGCAGACACCTGTGCAAAGGCACGGATACAAATACATATTTTACAGACACATATAGTTCCCACCTTTCTTACACACACATATACACAGATGTGTGCATATTCACTATTCAGTTTCGTTTACCTTGATTGAAAAGCGATCCAAACAGAAACTGTGCGATTTCAAGAACAGACAGGTCTGCGGCACAACCATTTAACCAGTTATATGAACGGTGCACAATGACGAAGATGAGGGTGTAAAATACAAACGTGCCGAGTGTGTAAACGTACACCTGCCGAGAAATAGATGTCAACATTTAATGATGGTGTTTGTTGGACAATGTGCTTTTGCATTGACAACCACCCGTTCTTTACAAAGAGTTTATGATAGGCAAGGAAACAACACTTGTTCCTTTATCATAGGATACAAAGATAACTTTTGATCATGTCATCTATGTGTTTGAATTCTGTCTGAGAAAAACTGATGCTGGGAGAAGGAAAAAGAAACGAGAGAAACGAAACTAAAGCTTACTTCCCAGGTAAATGGGGAAAGGTAGGCAATCCATCCATGATCGTGGGTGTCCTCTTGTCTGAAGAAAACACCTTCGGAAGTAGACTGAAAAGAGGAAGTCCAGTCCGTAATGTTCGCACGTTGTTCACTTGGGGAGAGTGGACCTATGGCCAGGTCGATTTCCTGCATGGAGAAAACAAAGTCCCGAGGCTCTCGCAAAGTTGTAGTAGTAACTAAAAACGACAAAAAAAACAAAACTATGT